>NW_017173655.1:351612-363795 GCF_001652005.2 Ceratina calcarata | reverse complement strand
TGTCTTTTTATAATACAACAATAGTAATTGCTTTAAATCCAACATATGAATTCACTTTCTATTGGGTAATACGTGTGATCGTATATGTCCTCGTGTCGTGCCATACATAAAGCATGAATAACTTTCGATACTACGAATAGACCAGGAATAGTTGATTCATCATGCAAATCTGATAAGAAATCTATTTCTCAATTTGTAACGCTTATGCAGTACGCAATGTGTGATATTAAGGTTTATTAATTCTTTAATGATCGTTACAAAAGTTTGCCGTTTTGTGGGTGGGACGAGTATTTTGCAATAGCGAAAAATGTTTCAGACAAAAATTGTAGCTCTAGTCGTCAGCTATAAATAAGGCTTTATGCAATTTCCTTCTAACTCCACTCAATTAATTATTAATCAATTATTAGTATACTTTTAGACAGAGTGGACCTAATATTCTTTCTTATACTGTGATAAGGAAGACTCATTCAATTTCTAGTGGGATTCGTAATAGGAGAGAAGAGAAATCCTTTGAAACCCACAAGTGACTCTATCTGGCGTTACTTTCTAAGATTTACTAGAAAATACATGAACAATTGAAATGAACCAATCGTAAGATAATCTAAACATTAATTTCATCCAAACAATTTTCGCAATAAAGGAAATTTCACTTCCCTCATTACTTTTATAAAACCTTTTGAAATTGAGATAAAGATTGTAGAGAATTTAATACATAGGATAAAAAAAATTAGAATGTTCATAAGAAATAATGATTGGTCTCTGATTGATGATTGACAAACGTTTAACGATCATTTCTGTGAACTCGATATCTACTAATATAAAGTACGTACGTATCTTCTTCGATACAGGAAGAGAAATCTGACAATTACCTAACGTGAGATACGAAGTCAATGAACCGATGAACTCAGGAGATGAAAACGAGTGCCTCTTTACAATTAATCGTTTTCTTATTAAAACTTTCCTCTCGTTAGAGGACGCGTTTAATGTTTAATGAAAAAAAAAACCTCATCTTCGTGCAGTTTAATACATAATGCCCGAAGGAAGCGCCTCGGCGTTCGAAAGTCGCTTCCCGGTTTTATATTTTTGACCACGTCCGCCCGCGTCCACGATAATGGACTGCTCGTGCAACTTCCGGTCTCCTCTTCGACCTGTCTTGTTTCCCATACCCACACACATGTACGGGATGTGACATGTGCGCGGGAACGGAGAAAGTAAAGGTCGTGAGCATGAATCGCGACCCTGAGGTCCCGGAGATGTTCCCTTGAATCTCTTCTTATCCCTAGAAAGCATCTTCTGTCTCCTTCCGGCTCATCTTCCTTCTACTCGTTAGAAACCTAAGCGCTTTCATCGAGAATTAATGTCTTGTCGAGTGAACACGCTTCTTGTGTTTCATGCCGCGTTTGCCTGGGAATCGTGATGAACATCTTTGCACTTTTACTTAGGTAAAAAGTGACTCTCCAAAAGAGTATACGAGTTAGATTTAAAACAATCACGCGGTCTTCAGTGAATATAATTCTCCGACGATTTATTTTCTCTATGACTAATGATCCCACTTGAGAAAATGATTAATTAGACAAGATTAGATAAAATTGACAATACTTGGACATGGATTAGATAAAATGGAAATTGATTCGCTCTATTATCTCTATTTAATTGGCAAAACAGATAAGAGATAATGTCTAATTAATTGTTTCTTCTTCTTTTTTTTTTGTAGCTGATAAATTACACGGTTTGGAGTACCGGAAGGATTTAAATGAGATGATAAAAAAAAGTAGGTTTTATTATGGTAATATGCATCGTCGTACAAAAATATCGATACGTTTACACCACTATCGTTATTTACAAGTAACAAAATAATTACATCGTGTCATGATCGCTCTGTCCGCGATGCGGACAAACAGCGTCATTACATTCTTTTTCCCTACGAGATAACGTGGAGACGTTTCCGTTATCAGAACTCTTAAGTATTATATCAGTTTCGTGGCGGTATCACGAATTTTGTTAATTCGCCGAGAATCCTCGTTTCCCGACGAGAGGAGCGCGGCTCTCTCGACCTCTGAACCCTCCCACACTAGCGGAGAAACAAAACTTAACAACGTCCCGGTAGCGACGTAACGAGGAAGCGAATCTCTTTGGAATACAATTTTACTTGTACCCGTGGTGCTCGTCGTGGTGGGGTTCGGGCACCCAAACTTTCTCCCAGACGGGCTTCCACACCTTCTTCCACGCGGGAACCTGGACGTCCTTCCAAACGGGCACCGTCTTACTCTTCCACTCGTCCTTCCACACCTGCTTCTTCTGCGTGACCCAGATCTGTTTCTTCTCGGGCACCCAAACTTGAACGGATTCCTCCTTCCACACGAGCTTCTTGTCCGTCACCCATACCTGTTTCTTCTCCGTCTTCCAGATCTGCTTCCACTCCGCCTTCCACTCGAGCTTCTTGTCGCTGACCCAAACTTGTTTCTTCTCTGTCCTCCAGATCTTCTTCCAAACAGGCTTCCAGATCAGCTTCTTCTTCCATAAGTCGTGGCTAGTGTACTGCCAGCCATGATGATCCTTACCAACGTACTGTTCGCCAGGAATGCCGATCTTCACCCATTCGGGCACCCAAATCTTCTTCCAATCGGGCACTTGGATCTCTTTCCATATAGGGACCTTCACTTCTTTCCATACCGGCTTCCAGACTTTCTTCCAAGCGGGCACCTGAACTTCTTTCCACGCTGGCACCTGTATCTCCTTCCATACAGGTTTCTGAACCTTCTTCCAAGCAGGCACCTTCACTTCCTTCCAGGCTGGCACTTGGATTTCCTTCCACACCGGCACCTGGACTTTCTTCCATTCTTGCTTCCAGATGAGCTTCTGCTCGTTCTTCCAAACCTGTTTCCATTCAGCTTTCCAAGTCAGCTTCTTCTCCCATCGTCCTTGGGGCTGGGCTGGTGGACCGTACGATTGCGCCGGTGGTCCATAAGATTGCGACGGGGGTCCGTACGACGAGGACAATCCTCCTCCACCGTGATGGTCTCCTCCTCCACCGTGATGGTCTCCTCCTCCGAAATCACCACCGAAGGATCCACCGCCACCGAAAGATCCACCACCGCCGAAGGATCCACCGTGGTGGTCGTCGCCTCCGCTGCTGTAACCTTGATCGAAGGATCCGTGGCCGGACGGTGCACCATAACTGGACGATGGTCCTGACGGGGCACCGTAGGAGGACGATGGAGCTGACGGAGCACCATAGGAAGAGGATGGAGCACCGTAGGATGACGATGGGCCTGATGGTGCACCGTAGGAAGAGGATGGAGCGCTGTAAGACGATGATGGTGCACCGTAGGAAGAGGACGGGGCTGATGGTGCACCATAGGAAGAGGATGGAGCGCTATAAGACGACGATGGTGCACCGTAGGAAGAGGACGGAGCGCTGTAAGACGATAACGAGGCACCATGAGAGCCTCCTCCTGTCGGGGCTCCGTAGGAAGACGACGGTGCACCATAGGAAGAGGATGGTGCGCCATAAGAGGAAGACGGTGGTGGTGGAGGAGCACCGTACGAGTCAGACGGTGCACTGTAAGAACTTCCTCCGCTTGGAGCACCATAAGAAGTCGATGGTGGACTATACTGGCTCGGGGGTGGGCTTAAGGGTGCTCTGGAATCGATAATTTTTACTTTATCATACCTGAGATCGACGTCGTTCAAATATATTGTTGCTTACTCTTTTTTTGTCCTTATCGGCTCCCCAAAGGTGGAGACAAAAAGGAAACAGCACAGGAATAGCTGTAATCAGAAGTTGGTCGGTGTAAAAATTTTACTTGAAGTGTTGCGTTCGATGTAAATCAAACTGAAAATCTGACGGAAGAAAGCGCGTGTTTCGAACAAAAAATGCAAATGAACCGATCATGGCACGTTAGTCATCTAGGTGACTGCATAATTACCCTGCGCTAACACAATACCAGTCGTTCAACCAGCTACCGATAGTATCTCTTAACCGAAGTAATACCCCGTCCACGAGCATTATACTTAATAATTACAGACTGATTTCAATCTATATTCATCCCGACCTTCGCACGCTGCTATCCCCCTTTCCATCTCGACCTTACACTTCATTTCCCAGAACAATGAAAAGGCACACCTTCGGACGGTAATCTGAAAAGCTATAGTTACATCTCTTCAAACGAAATCAAATATTACTTCGTAAATCATTTTAAACGAATTCTGTTTGGAATGTAATATCGTTGGCGATGCTTTTGAAGCCGCGGGAGGAAGAGCGACGGTGATAGCGGTCGACAGGAACTTTTCCCACAGTCTTTAAAAAAAAGTTATGAATAAATATATCTTCAACGGGTCGCTTACGTGCCTCTCAAAAATGAAAGTGTCCGCGTGCGAACTAACGAACGGGGCCCGTGAATGGGGTCAACGGTGACCCGTCTTTTTTTTTTTCTTCTTTCCACGCCGAAACAGGGGGCCAATCGTGAAACTCGTGGTTGCTCATTAACGCCGGGGGCCTACTTTCCAGCTCGTACCCCGCAGTTTCATTTCCCACCCCAAACGTGCACACGCATTTACGTAACGACTAGTGCCTACGGAACTTCGTGTAAAAATTTCGTTTCAAAAACTCTATTCAACGTATATACAATAAATAATTCGAATGTTAAATACATTTTCTGTATGATACAATTCTGCTGTAATTGCATGAGGCCTGCAGTCTAGTTCCTGCACGCTGAGAATGGGAATACTTTTTGTATCCACTGTACATTCTCTTGTTTGTTTTTACATTGGAATGGTGCAGTAACCATTCTGGTGAACGGTTCCGCTCCTGTTACGTCGGTTACCGCGAGTCGGATGTCAAGATCAAGGCCCGGCATCCTTTGGCAAGCCGAAGAGAATTATCCACGTTCGAAGTCTGACATCCGAACATCCAAACCGAATTTATGAAAGTGACACAGGGAGACGGGGGAGGAGAGGGGGAGGGACCGATAGAAAGTCGCCGGCAACGGCATTAATTTAACGATAGAAAAGGAAAAGTATGACGCTCTCGTTCCTCGTACCTTGAAGATAAAAATCGCCTTGGAGAAAAGTGAAAAACAGAAGAATTCCATTTTAATCTCGGTCGAAGAGGAACACAACTAAAGTGATACATAAGTTTGTTAAAAGAATGTATGAATGTTACGAGACTGCTAAAGGATAAATGAAGAAATGAAATAATTGAAGAATTTGTTGCAAGTGGATCAGGTGAATGGATTTTAACCATCTTCGATACGGTTTCATGAGATTCGAGGCACGATGCTCGACTTTCCACTCAGCACTCCGAGAGAATATCTATTCGGGATACTTCCTAGTGGATAGTTGCGATTCGTCGGTGAGGACCAGACGAATACCGAAGTAGCGCTCAGTTTTTAATTATTAATGAGACTTAGGTCAGTGACTAATAACTGGTTTGGCCAAACGAGAAACAGTGACACGAATTTCATTCCAGAAGAAATATGAGAGAATTCTATAGGCCAGTAGGCTACTAAACTTGGCCTCAAAATGACTAGTATAACTAGTAGACTGCAGATTTTTTAAATTAAACTTTCACGGCGTCATTTTAAAAAATGAAATCTAAAGTTTCATTGTTTTAATGCATTTCTATATTCTCTGCGTATATTTAATGTAAATGCATAAAATCCACAGTCTACCAGGATATTGACACTGCGAGTCACACGAGATAAGTGGAACGCGAAGGGATGAGAAGAACCTCGGTGAACAAAGAGAATCCATCAGCACTTAATCTCCTACCACTTATCAACAAAAGGATCACTACTGTAGATCACGGGTATACACTTGTGCACTGACCAGGCTAGGCTTCATCTTCAGGTTTAAGGGGTGTCACCGCGCGAAGACGAAAACGGCAAAGGCTGCCGCCTCTATAATCCTCTTTCCTATTTTTGGAAGAAAAAAAAAGTTACGGTTCGTCACTCCTCTGACAAATTCCTGGTAGCTCCGGAGTCTTTTATAGCGAATGTTCCTCCGCCTAGGTGCCTAGTCGCCCTAAGCATAGAGACATCTTGAGGTGGGGTACCATGAGTACGCGGTGCTATATGGGGGTCCGTTACATCCTGAACTCTGGTTCTGGAGGGGATCTTCGTGTCGTGGTTGCTCGTCGAAGGTAAAAGGGGCATTTAGGTGGCATCAGACGAGGACGGGGACTCTTTTTGTCGTAACATTGTCTCTCGCTATTAATTCCACTCGTTTCTCACGCGAACGCTTTCCATAGCTTCATACTGCTCATTGTTTGCTCGGGTTTTCATTCTTTTCTCCGCGTAATTAACGCCTCGAAGGGTGACGACGTTTAATTGGTTTCGAATGATTGAAGTAAAAGTCGTTTCTTGTTCGAAGTTTTAACGTGATTCCAGTCGTGAGCTACTTTGCATAATTAGGTTACACGTAGGTGTTGCAGTTTTTTTTAATTTTGCAATGTCAAAGTCGTATTTAACTACTCGATGGTGAAAACCATTTTCTGCAAGTCAAGAGAAATGACTATAATTTTCAGTAATAATTAGCGTTACAAGCTGGTGCATCCAGCTAGATAAAACGAGACTTGGAATGCTGGTATTCAATCGCTAACAGGAAAGGACGTCACACGGTTGTGTTTGCTTTCACTATTAGTACAGTTAAGTGTTTTTATGCAATCACCGATCCACTCGCATCTTTCGTTTGTATAAAATCCCGGGAAAGCGACGATTTTCTTCTTCGCCGTGTCCGAAATTCTCCAAACGAGATTCACTCGAAATTTACACATTATCAATACCTCGTAAGTCGAATCAGCATAAGAAATCGCTTATCTCAGCGTTTCTAATCGATGCTGATTTCCATTTCCGTGTGTCCGTGACACGGGTCAGACCGTTCGAATTCCAGCCGGACACATTTCTTTATTCCTTTTTCGCTCGCCACACGGGGAGAAATTTCGTTCGGGTACACGTGTACACGGGGATCTCGTTGCCCAATCGTATCGCCCTGGGCGCGGATCGCGCAACTGACATTTTTTATACGCTCGTCTTTCCGGTAGATCGCCGCGAAATTTTTACGCGAAACGAAACTCTTGGACAAAAGTAAATTCTATCGACCTTCCCTGGACCGCGGTGGAAATCCCGGTAAGATTTCTCTGATACTGGGTCACGATCAAAAATTACCTACGAGCGCGCACAGTACGTCGACCGCGGCGCATCGGCAGAGAAAACCGGCCGGCATGGAGAACAACGCGAGTTTCACGACTTCCAATGAGTACCGTTGACCCTGCCTATCATCTTCTTACCGTGGGACTTATGCTCGTTCGCATTTTCGAGTGAAAGTTCACGCGAACCGCATCCAATGAGAATCCTGTGTAAACTCATACCTCGTAAGTCATGATCGAGATGAGAATCCCACGATTAACATACATTCAGATCGTGTTTTATAATACTAAATCGTGTAAGTAGACTGAATTAGAGAAAACTTGAGGAACATTAAAAGATGAAATATACGAAAAGCAGAGCAGCTGTAAGACCGATTTTGTGCCTCTAGAGAAAATGAGGATGTGTAGAACATTAAACGATAAAATCTAGACTCAGTTTTTTTAATTATTATTAATGTCTCGTTTTAGCGATCGTTATGTTAGTTCCGCGTCGTTCTAATGCCGCATCGTCGCTGAAAGGAAGGACGGTGAAAGGTATCGTCGATAGGAAGAGCCGCGGATGGAATCGAAAGTACCTAACTCTATAAACCGTTTACAGCGTGCATCTTCTCGCGTGGGCTTCCTGATGCATTTCTCCGATTCGTCGCATCCTTACCCACATTCTAAACCGGCTAATGCGCTTCCAGGTTACCGTTTCCAGTACACTTATTCCCCGAGGCGGTTCACCCCTTCTCTTCACTTGACGCTCCTTACCACTTGTCGAGAAGAAAATACAAATACATTAACAATTCTCAATGAATTTATATTAATAAGTAGCCGATCGAGAGCAGATTAATTAAATGCTTTCAATGATCATAAAAGATCGCTTTCTCAAGAGAAGTACATTTTCTAAACTGGTGAAAATAGGTTGCGAAACTTATTTATGGAGTTCGGGTTACGCTCGTAAATTAGCTAATTATACTTTCATCAAATATCTTCAAACGTTCGGATAACGGAAGCTGTTAGTTTCCAATTGCTTATACTTTACACGATCTTCATTTGCATTCTATAAATTTTAATAATCGCCTGTTAATCAAGTTCTATCATAATGCATTCTCTGTCATCGTATTTCTCTATAAATGCATCAACTCAAGCTGTTTATTATCAATCCACAACTTTCACCAAAATGTTCGTCAGATTTTTTATAGACAATGAGTACTTATAAAAGGAATAATGTAAATATTACGTAGTGCCTATTACTTTCTATAATTCGCTGTCGAATGTCAAAGATCAAACGTATTCGACGCAGCACTGATCCTAGTAAGGATGTTCAAGTGCACGCGTGAACGTTGCTGAAAGTATTCAATTATTACCAGGATGGACCATAAGCTTTCGAGTAATTTAGGATTGCTTCTACTTTTATAAAGGATAATGTTTGGTCACTTTCACTGTGCCTCGAGCGGATACGATTCGTTATTCGTGTAGGAATCATTTTTGCAAAACGGCGAAATCATCGTTCCACGTAATTTAAGAGTTCAAAAAGAAGGACATTCATTTTTTTTTTTTTTTGTCCCCCATTAGATCTAGGATCCTTTCGAAACACGTTTAATGACACGATTGCCGTTTAGGTTTAATTAAAACTGGCATAACGATTACGAAACGCATAATAAGTAAGAAAAAAGAATTGATGACCACTTTCGAATCTCGAAGGGTCTATTGATTTTTAAACACACGGAGAAGGCGAATTTCACTTGTTTTTTATTGCCGACCTTTAGAAGGGACCGGATTAGAAACCAGATGTGAAATCATTCGCTATCAATTTATTTGATATATGGAATTAGGAGCTTCTCAAATCCTGTATAAAATATGCATTAATTACATACAAACATAAAATGTTATTCGTCTGTCCGTTTGATCACGTACACAGACGTTGTTTTTAAAGGAGATTCTATTTTACGTAAGAATAGTCCGGTTATGAGATAACTGCGAAAGCGAGCATAAGAAGCTAAGTGAGTTTGAAGGAACGTAGCTCAGCTCAGATATTTGTTTTATTGTCGCGAAGGAGGAAGACTTTAAAAGACGATTATTGCCACAAGGTATACGTACTTTCCTTCCGCATTCATTCTAACGCTTCCCGAACAACGGGAAGCTGAATCTCATCAGCGAGGATGCACCGAGTGTAAATTAAGTTAAGGGATAATAACCGGTGCAGTGTTTAAATACAGTTTTACACCGGCCGTCGACACAGTGATATAAGAAAGCAACGATTTAAACGTCGCAGCATCAGAACAATGCAGGGAAAAACCGTTCTTCGTTTCCCTATCCGAGTTTCCTGATCTAACCAGGAAGCGGGTGAACGTAATTAAAATGATCTGCTTTTCTGCGGGCGATTCTGCTGGCGGCTTGTGCAATCGATCGACTCGTTGCATACGCATAACCCGGTGCGAGCTTGAACTCTAGAAAATGTCTGCTTCACTAATTACGCTCGTTAAATATTTTCGGAACAAAATTTTAACAGAATTTGCCGGTTGAACCGCAAGTGAAAAGTTACTGAATGTTAAACGTGTACGTAAATTATTCAGCTGTTATTTTCTGATAATGAAAGTTGCAGTCGGAACTTATAATTATTTTGAGTTTGTTATATATATGAAACACAGTATTTACTCAGGTTCATAATAATTATAAAACGTTTATGCTGAAATTGTAAAAGTGAGTATTAGAAACTAGTGAAATTATCGTTGTTTATTGAACGTTGTTTAAGTAAACATGTTCCGCGGTTTGAAAAACAAGAATGAAGGGAAACTTTTTGTAGGCGTGTCTGTAGATAATATACGACACCGATCTGTTGGACGGCATTCGTCTGCGTGGATAAACTAACAGGTCATTAAAATTCGCCAGAAATACACGACCGATGCTGTTTCGTGTTTTCGTGAATTCGATCCAACTGTTGGTATACCCTCTTTACAAGTTTGTTAAACGTTTACGAGCTTCTTCATATTCCATTCCATCTTTAGCAGTCTCGTATATTCTGGTTTCAATCAACCGACCGCCATTCACCATAATTATTTTCTAATCAGCCTATGTGACACGATTTTCTCAATTTTTATACATTTTTAATTACAATATTTTGATAAATATGTATGAAGCTTGGGAAGGAGTAACTATATTTAAAAATTAACATAGTTATATTTGTCCAATTGCTTTGTCCGCGAATTTTTATAGCAAACATTGCTGTATAAAAATTATGTTTAATCAATTGGCGTCTGCAAATGTTAATCCGTCAAAGTAAAGAATTGCAAAAAAATATTGTATGCTTCATTTACAATGTGACAAAATACTTTGATAAAATCTAGATTTCAGATAACTAGAAAGTGAATCCATTGCAATCGGTTATATAATTGGTGCAACTCTCCGGGAATTGAATAGTTGAAAACGTGTTAGAAACTCCGCCGTGATGTTCGAGCGGTGATTTTAGATTTGCTCGAATACATAAGCGGCCACGTGAGCTGCACGTCGATCGGTATCGAACCTGCAACAGTTTTCACTTTGTCTTTCGACTATTCCATTGTTTCAAAACAGCAAATACGTCCTAAACGCTTTTAAAAAATAATATTCAAGATAAGACGTTTCTTTTTATCTCTTAAAAAAAAATAACAGAATATTCACATGAATCGTTAGAATTTCGTGAAAACATATTTTATGATAAATTCGAAGAATTTCTAAGACAAAGTATTAAACAAAATTAAAAAAAAGGCAATTATATTTGATTGTCGGAAACGGCGGTGCTGCACGGAACAAAGAGATTCTCTCTGGTGTTACGTAAAGTGGAGTAATATTTGGAAAGTAACGGGTACATTAGCATAAAGCTGGTACTTAATTGAACGTCGCACCGGCCTTCGCGTAGAGACTGATAACAGGGAATCAATTAGATATCGATGCCGGCTGTGCAATTAGAAAGATCGATCGGAACCTTGGACGTTCCGTTTGGATGAGTTCGGGTAATAAAGATAATAGGAAATAATAGCTAGGCAGGATGTAACGATTGGAGATAAAAAGGATCCAAGCGATAGTGAGAAGTTTAAACGTCAATACGAATTAAGGTCGTAGTCAACCATACAAAATGATTTCATAAAGAACACGCTGCGAATCTTTATGGAAAAAAATTCTATGCTTGCCAATTAAATTGCGAATCCGCGTCTCATTTTATAAGTGAATTTACGACATGGATGCTTCGGTATGACTCGTTTCACCAAGTAGCACTTGTCAAAACGTAATCAATCAACAACAGGCGGATAATTTTAAGTGAAATTTCTTCTTGACTCGTTGTAACATGATTCTAAAATTGTCCAAACTTTCACGATAGTGCAGATTGCGTAAGGCCGTCAACTTTTTTGTTCGACGTAGACAAAATTGAAAGAAGGCTTGCGCAATGATAATTACTTTCAATTTGGAAGTATATCCACGACTGTTATTTGCATAACGTCCGGTTTCTGTCCTCAACCGTTTTGCTGTCGAAAACAATCACTTGTCATGAAAACTCGAATCGATATTCGTACAGAGTATCATTTGCACATTTAACATTCGATAAGGTGAAGTAGAAAAATAAATAGAACGGCTTATCAAGAAATTTATAAGTTTCAAGGAACTGCAAATTTTCCTTGAAATAATGTACCGCAGTAAAAAGTAATAGGTCAGTAATTTCCTGAATAGGAAAACATACAAGTCATTTTTTCGTTCTCATTTTCCACTCCAGTTTCGTCGTCCGAACTTTCCGTAGATTTTTATATAACATTTAATCGTGTAATCGAGTCATGTTCGTCTTAAAATTTACACGGGCCGACGGTTTTTTCCTGGCCAGGCAATTATGTCGGACGTTTGTACGAAAACCCTGTGCCGGGTACGTGACGAATCGTTTACGCGCTTTTACGCATGCCAATCGCTCGCATAATCTACAATTACTAGGTAACGCGTGAATCCGAAGATCGACATTGTTTCGGAAACTAGGAAATCCTTTCTCTCGTTCTTAATTCTGTCCGTCTTCTCCGCCTCTCCTCCTT
>NW_017173655.1:285381-351454 GCF_001652005.2 Ceratina calcarata | reverse complement strand
TAGTTATATTTGTCCAATTGCTTTGTCCGCGAATTTTTATAGCAAACATTGCTGTATAAAAATTATGTTTAATCAATTGGCGTCTGCAAATGTTAATCCGTCAAAGTAAAGAATTGCAAAAAAATATTGTATGCTTCATTTACAATGTGACAAAATACTTTGATAAAATCTAGATTTCAGATAACTAGAAAGTGAATCCATTGCAATCGGTTATATAATTGGTGCAACTCTCCGGGAATTGAATAGTTGAAAACGTGTTAGAAACTCCGCCGTGATGTTCGAGCGGTGATTTTAGATTTGCTCGAATACATAAGCGGCCACGTGAGCTGCACGTCGATCGGTATCGAACCTGCAACAGTTTTCACTTTGTCTTTCGACTATTCCATTGTTTCAAAACAGCAAATACGTCCTAAACGCTTTTAAAAAATAATATTCAAGATAAGACGTTTCTTTTTATCTCTTAAAAAAAAATAACAGAATATTCACATGAATCGTTAGAATTTCGTGAAAACATATTTTATGATAAATTCGAAGAATTTCTAAGACAAAGTATTAAACAAAATTAAAAAAAAGGCAATTATATTTGATTGTCGGAAACGGCGGTGCTGCACGGAACAAAGAGATTCTCTCTGGTGTTACGTAAAGTGGAGTAATATTTGGAAAGTAACGGGTACATTAGCATAAAGCTGGTACTTAATTGAACGTCGCACCGGCCTTCGCGTAGAGACTGATAACAGGGAATCAATTAGATATCGATGCCGGCTGTGCAATTAGAAAGATCGATCGGAACCTTGGACGTTCCGTTTGGATGAGTTCGGGTAATAAAGATAATAGGAAATAATAGCTAGGCAGGATGTAACGATTGGAGATAAAAAGGATCCAAGCGATAGTGAGAAGTTTAAACGTCAATACGAATTAAGGTCGTAGTCAACCATACAAAATGATTTCATAAAGAACACGCTGCGAATCTTTATGGAAAAAAATTCTATGCTTGCCAATTAAATTGCGAATCCGCGTCTCATTTTATAAGTGAATTTACGACATGGATGCTTCGGTATGACTCGTTTCACCAAGTAGCACTTGTCAAAACGTAATCAATCAACAACAGGCGGATAATTTTAAGTGAAATTTCTTCTTGACTCGTTGTAACATGATTCTAAAATTGTCCAAACTTTCACGATAGTGCAGATTGCGTAAGGCCGTCAACTTTTTTGTTCGACGTAGACAAAATTGAAAGAAGGCTTGCGCAATGATAATTACTTTCAATTTGGAAGTATATCCACGACTGTTATTTGCATAACGTCCGGTTTCTGTCCTCAACCGTTTTGCTGTCGAAAACAATCACTTGTCATGAAAACTCGAATCGATATTCGTACAGAGTATCATTTGCACATTTAACATTCGATAAGGTGAAGTAGAAAAATAAATAGAACGGCTTATCAAGAAATTTATAAGTTTCAAGGAACTGCAAATTTTCCTTGAAATAATGTACCGCAGTAAAAAGTAATAGGTCAGTAATTTCCTGAATAGGAAAACATACAAGTCATTTTTTCGTTCTCATTTTCCACTCCAGTTTCGTCGTCCGAACTTTCCGTAGATTTTTATATAACATTTAATCGTGTAATCGAGTCATGTTCGTCTTAAAATTTACACGGGCCGACGGTTTTTTCCTGGCCAGGCAATTATGTCGGACGTTTGTACGAAAACCCTGTGCCGGGTACGTGACGAATCGTTTACGCGCTTTTACGCATGCCAATCGCTCGCATAATCTACAATTACTAGGTAACGCGTGAATCCGAAGATCGACATTGTTTCGGAAACTAGGAAATCCTTTCTCTCGTTCTTAATTCTGTCCGTCTTCTCCGCCTCTCCTCCTTCGTTTTCACGTCTCTCTCCGTAATCCGTTCGAAGTGTCGTTTCAATTCTGTTAAATTACCGACGACGTTAATTGAAAATGAAAGAAGCTTCGTTTCAACAAAATTTTATCTCTACAACTATGACCCCTGGGATATTGAGAAACACATTTTTCTCTTAATGGTCCCTCAACAACGGATGCCCGAACGATGACGCTGTCACTTTCTCCGTTGTAACTATTTTTCACTTTCAACGTGCGTACGAGTGATAGAACATTTCTCCGCCTCGTTAACTACCGATCTATTCGAATTTGTCCACGGCAATGGTCTCGCGCTACCAAGTCAGATCACAATTTATTTTATCGAGGCGTTCGATAATAAGAACATTCATTAATAAATTGTCATCTACTTTTTTAAAAATTAATATCCCACTTGCTACTTCGTGTCAATATAAAAATTGCTGTACCACTGCAATTGTGAAAATTGCAATCTCATTTAAATTCGAGTATTGCTGTAAAAAACGTGTACAGGATTTCACTGTTTTATTAAAGGTAATTGAGACGTGACTTTGACCAGAAGTAATTCAAGTCCATTATTCATTTCGATTTTCTTTATGAACGAAAAAGAAAATGAGCAGCGTCGTTGATTTATCACGAAATTCCATGGAATTGTCAACGAAATGATTAGTCGTAGGCTGATATTCAAAGTCGTTGCTTATTCTTAAGATCGTCTTAAGCATTTGCTATCCCTGTCTATCCCATATTTCCAGTTTCTATCTTGTACAGGAAATAGGGACTTAAGCAAATGCTCTTATGGCGATCTTAAATATGAATACCTCGGTTTATCTTCGTCCTTGTCAACCGCGGTCATTGGATTGAAACATGTCTTTTTTCCTTATCTGAATAATTCACTGTGCACAATAATTAGTAATATTTTTGTCCTACAATCTAAATTATTGAAGCCCGAATAATTAGTATTCCGCAGCGCTTTTCCGGTAAGATAAAACTAAGGCGAGTGATTGGACTTCAAAACTAGATGTACATTTCAGGTTCGCGCGATTTGTATAATAATCACTCTTATGCTGATGTTCACCCACGCGATTGGTCAGCTGTTTGCATTCAATTAAAACCCAACTACGTAAAACGCAGACGTAACTTGTATTTTATGCTCGATGTTATTTTATATTCGATGTTACATTATGTAGTCCGTCAGTGACTGTAAATCATTTTATCATAGAATGCACTTAGTTTTGTAACGACGGTCAAACTTGCGTTTGAGTGTATCGCAAGTACTCCGTCAAATTTTGATATTTACACGACACCTAATGATGGAATGTAAGGAAGCCTGGCGCACGTAGATCGACGTTTTACAATTACAATACCGACGACGCGTGTAACACGTTACACAATCTTCTTACGAAGTCATGAAGCCGCGCCGTTGTTGGAGTCTCATTGTCAGTCACGAACATCCTTCGTCGCATCGTTTCGGAATGCGATCCTTCCTTCCTATTTCGACAACTCGACTTTCTTCAAGGATTTACCCTGATCTCCCATTCGTCTTTGTCAAACAGTAGCTCAAAGTGAAAAGCACGTTTTGCATTTTTTTGCACAATTCTAGAATCCTTTCTCAATTATCGTATTAAATCTTTTGTTTATATTATTATATATTTAGTTTTATAGTTTTATATTATATCATTATACCAATTATTGAATCATTGTATTAATTCTCATTATAAACGATCTACTGATTGAACTTACTATTGATAACTTAGATAAATAATCAGTGAATCAGTTTTAAGGTGGAATTTCAAAAATCCTGGAGAAAGGAGAGAAAATTTGGTAAATAAGAATGTTTGACGGGCAGTGAATCATCCTGATCGTTGCATCAATGGATTTCGTGTCTAGGTCCACATTCCGGAGCGTTGGCACAGAAACCAGCCGGTGCCTGTTTTCCATACATTTCCGAACCGTGTATGATTACATCAATGCCGAGATCGGACGGGTTCTTCTGGTTTCTTAATTTTCAGAATCTACCGCAAACTTGACCTCCGCTCGGTTTCACGCAGATTATTTATACAGATGTAGAACCCGAATCCGACCGATCACGATCATCGATCATTACCTTCGTCGTCAATTTGTCGCTTTAATTAACAAGCAGAAATATGATTTACAAGATTTTTATCGAACATAATTTTAACCCTTCGTGATTAATATGTAGTTCAAAGATTCTAAATTCCTACCAATTAAACAATTATTATTACAAAATGTACTGAAAATATCGAAAAATAAAGTCAAACACTGTTTTTGTATGCGGCATAATTTAAGGATGTATTGACTATACAGTCAATCCCAAAAGTTTATGTGCCTTAGAAAAACGCATTTCCTATAATTAAAAAGAAATCAGACGTCGGAAGAATAATGCTAACAATAAATAGCTACGTGCTAAAAAGTATNAATAAAAGTTGTAGGTGATACTATTACCTACGAAAAATTTAAAATCACTATAATTTTAGATTTTTAATCGTAATAGGAATCTATAATAACAAATTCAACATGCTATCATTGTTTAAGTATATACCTAAGCCTGCTGGTTATTTCGAATTATATTAAGAAGAATGCGAGAGTGTAATTAACTATCTCAACTATTGAGTCGAGATGTTGAATAAAAATTAAGCGGCTTACAAGAACCGTTTGGGGGCAGTGTTAAATATCGGTAAAACCAGTTAGACGACGTACTGTATAACTGTATTTTGCATTTCATTTGTGAAAGCGACACTCGTTTCTATTTCTTTTTTTTTCAATATCTTTGAATACACATGTACGGAAACCCTGAAAGCTAGACTGTAACGGGTTTGTAATTCGGTAATCGAGTATAACGGGAAACAAAGTGTGTAACGATGTCCAGGACGCAGTATTTATACTCGTCTAACATGCTGATGAGCCCAGTGACAAGACCATGCGAGGGGTAACAAGCAATTATTAGTAAAGCCACTCGAGCGTACGGGATTAACAAGAAATCGATAATAATCGCGATTGCGGCAACCGATTGTCGGCAGACCGATTGGCACACAATTAGGAAACCTCGAGTGGAGGTTTAATCAGCCCTCCCATATCTAGTCAAACTGCTGATAATGATGGCAGATAAGAGGAGATCGACGCTTTGAATGTTTAGTGTTCCATTGACTCCAACTCGAGCAACAATGGGGCGGTTAACTCTGTTCTTACTGACACTTTGCTTTAGCTCAATCCTTGGTATGTACTAAAGAAATCTATTTTCATAAAAAAATTAAACTCGATCGTGTTACCAATTAAAATCGTTACAGCTTGAGTAAGAGATTTTATTTTTAAGAGTTAAGAGATTTTAAGACGAACTTCTACAAATAACTATGCGAAAGGCATGTATTTTCAACTCGTGAACTTTTCATACCCTTGTTTGTTCTGTCGTATTCTAAAACTCAGCAAATATGCGTAAGCATCCGACTTATGAGTCAGTAGAGCTACCCGTCTTCGTGCCACTAACTCCACACCCAGTGATCATTACACTGAGGAAGGAATCTCTCACAGTGAAATTCTCTTCGCTAATAATAATCGGAATCTCTTTTATCACTACTGTTAATTTATTTTAACATGAGACGCGATGACCGAGAATATTTGTAGACGGCAAACTTTATTTTCTCCATTAAAATATGTTTATATAGAAATAATAATTAGACTGCGGATTTATAGGAGAGAATGTAACATAAAAAATAATAGTCATCATTATTTTGGAAAGGATTTCGATTTCCTTTCTTAGACTGACGTCAAGAATGTACTTTGCATAAACATCCGCAGTCTAATAACGATTATGACACGATTGAATACTCAGAATGATTTCTGAGCAAACACCGTTTTCACTCTTCAGCGAAAAAAGGATTCGGTCCCGGCGAACAGGAATGGGGATTCGTGAAAGTGGGCCCCAATTCGCATATGTTCTGGTGGCTTTATTATACAACCGCGAACGTATCTTCTTACTTTGAAAAGCCGCTGGTCATCTGGCTGCAGGGAGGACCTGGCGCTTCCTCCACTTCCTACGGAAACTTCGAGGAAATCGGCCCGTTGGACGCTGACTTGAAACCCAGAGACTACACGTGGGTACGAAACAGATTAATTAAACACAGTTTCACAGTCACAGATTTTTATGATTAAATTAGAGTATCAATGCGCTCAATTATATTTTTATTATATATAATATCTTCGTATGAAATATATCTAAAAACAATTGAAACAAAAGAATATGCAAAAGTTTTTCGAATACTTTGCATTCCGGATGAAATATACAAAAATATTAAAACTGATGACAACCGGTTTTTGCTCAAAGCCTCTAATCGATCTTCCTCGTGTACGTATCTATCATACAGTTTTACAAGATTACACGTGTCTTATCATGTTTCTCGTAAACGAGGCGATATCATCGAAGATAGATGCGCCTGCGGTTCTTAATCTGCAGAATTAATTTCTCCAGTTTTACATACTTTTTTCTCCTGAATCTTAAAATTCAGTATGAAGCATAAATAAAATATTTCAAGGTGAAAGACTACAATGTCCTGTTCATCGATAACCCCGTCGGAACGGGCTTCAGTTATACCACTTCCCCGAGTGGATACGCGACGACGAACAAGAAGATCGCGGAAGATCTTTTAGAGTGTATCAGAAGTTTCCTGAAAGAACTGCCAGGCTTTGCTAATGTGCCTACGTACATCACGACCGAGTCTTATGGAGGGAAAATGGGAGCCGAGTTTGCTCTTGTTTGGTACAAGGTAATTTATTTTAATTTTTATAACGATTAATAACAAGAGGCGATTCGTTTGATTGATACTTGGTTTCTTTAATATTAGGCGCAACAAGAAGGGAGCATTAAGAGTAAATTGAAGGGTGTCGCCCTCGGGGACGCTTGGATCTCCCCTGTTGACTCTGTAATGACTTGGGCGCCCTTCTTACTGGAAACGGTACGACGAGCAGCTATGTTTTTACAGCGTAACGATATACCAAGAAAAATATTTTTTTATTTCAGGGCATGGTAGACACCGATGGCTTCGAGAAAATCGACCAATCGGCGAAGGAAACGAAATCGTTGGTAGACGCTGGGAAGTGGAATTTAGCCACCAGTATGTGGAGCAGAACCGAATCGGTGATTCTTCGAGTCACCAAAAATATTGATTTCTATAATATACTGACGAAAGTGGGATCCTATTCCCGAGACTATTCAGAGAAACTTGCAGCAGAACCCACGTTTTCACGTGGTAAACATTTATTTCGAATAAAATAAGAACATTTCTGTTTTTTTTTATGTTACAATTAATATATTTTATTGAAATATTTCAGTATATTCTGCCTACAGCGACGCTTCTTTGGCATCTCTGATGAACGGACGCGTGAAGGAAGCTCTTGGAATACCAAAATCTGTGCAACATGGTGCTCAATCTGACATGGTATTCAGTAAATTGCAAGGAGACTTCATGAAACCTGTTATTAATATAGGTATTGCTCGAAGTGAAAGATACACGATATTTATTTGAATAATTTTATTGATTTTTCAATATTTTTTAGTGGAGAGTTTGTTGAACGAAACGGGCCTGAAAGTCGCGGTAATCAGCGGTCATATGGACCTCATCGTGGACACGCCAGGTACGTACACATTGAAAATAAAATTTATTCACCTAACAAGATTTTTACAGAAAAAACAATTTCCGAAAAGTGCAGTTAAATTATACGGTACTTACCCAATTTTGCAATCCTATAATTTATGTTCGCAGGCACTCTTCGTTGGGTTGAGAAGATGAAGTGGAAGGACGCCGTTTCCTGGCACAAAAAGGACAGGATTCCATTACTGGCGAACAGTATTATCGAAGGCTACGCGAAGTCCTACGGGAACTTCTCAATGTATTGGGTCAACAGAGCTGGACACATGGTAAGTGAAAAGGACTTTTCCATAACGATTTTATTTGTTAATTAATGACAATTCTGCAGGTACCAAAGGACAATCCGGCCGCGATGGCACAGATATTGAAAGAAATTACTAAGTAACAAATTCGAAAATGTATTCTTGACTACATTCTAAGCATCTTAAACAGGTAACTCCAATCTCCTTTGCCAATAATAAGACCTTTTGATTATCATATCTTGTTGTTTTCTCGCACTGATATTTTCATTCCTACTTCGCAAGGTACAAACCGAATCTAACGTTCTAAATATACTTCGACTTTTAAACATCATATTCTCGGAATTTTCGATTTTCTGATTTTTGCCAATTCCAAGATTGGATAGTTTTTTACGCATTCAGATCGGGCAACCGCAAAAGTCGTTCCTCTTCATCGGTGAAAATCGCAAGCGGTCTTGTTTGCGGCTCGTCCCGTTTTACTGCCTCGTATCTAAACAATCGTACCTTATTGACAAAATTGCCGGACGGCTGCAGATTCGGATTGTTGCTTCTGCGACGTTTTACGACTGTGGGAAAATTCACATAGCGCAGGAACCTTCAGTAAACCTTGGGGCGCAGCGGGCGGATCGCAAAAAAATAAACGAACCCTCGAATTCTCTTAGAATTAGTAATAGGATCTATTAGATATACCGCACGTCTAATTAACCATAGATGTCAATTTTTAATTACTGCTTATTACAATTTTAATACTATTAATATTACATTTTATTATTATTACAATTTTTAATAACCATTCAGTAAGCTTGATTGTGAATCAAAAATGAAGTTACTGACACGCGAGTTGGAAATTATTTTTACCACGTGTTCCACAGTCTCCGTGAATGTTTTTCTTACTGAATGATTTAAGAAAGAGGGATTAGCGGCGAAGACAATTCTGGGTGTTTTTTAAAGAACATTCCGAGGTACTCGCAGCTAATCCGGCAGTTCCTTCCGCCGTCAGTTCTACGGTGATTTGTTTCTTAATATTTCAAGACGGAACTCGAAGGACGGTACCAGAAACGGCGAACAAACAAATAACGTTTCCTACCCTCGATCTCTTCATCTTCAGAAGCTGCGGCTCCTTTCATTCCAAAACATGATTAATAGAAACAGTTTCCAGTTTTTGACTGTACACAGTTTTTAAACAAATTTTATGCACTTGCATGCGGTTTGATCTAGTAATTAATTTAAGGAAAGAATATTTATTTTTACCCAAGGGAAACATCAGTCGTAAATATATAGAATTTTATTTAGCAATTAATTTAAGAAGGGGACGTTTGTTTTTACCCAAGGGAAATGTAATATTAAATTAGCTGGGGCAAACAGTGTGATTAATTCCTAATCGAAAATAATATAAATTGCGATTCGCATTTCTAAGTCAAAGTCAGGCCGCCAGAACTCCGAGAGAGGGTGGCTAGGCAAAGAGGAGAAGACAAGAACGGTTCCGAGAAGCGGTACGGTTTCGGTATAATTACCGCAACTTTGTTTACGTATCGGCTCGTTTACTGCCGGCGTGGGTGTTGGGACAGCATATGTGTAAACAGCAATAAAACACGGGTCCTGGATAGGTAACCCACGCCTCCCTCGCGCTCGGAAGTTGAACGCGCGAACGACGTTTCTCCGGGAAGCCAGCAATGGGCGGAGCTGGGCCATCCTCTGGTTCGCCGTGTCAAATTAAACACCCTTCGTTAGAGAATTAGTCTAACAAACCGCGAATCGCAGTCAGCTCCCAGACGCCTAGAGTTCAAGGCGGTTCCGTGCCTCTCAATGAACTGCATATTACAATTTTATATGCACTGCAAAATCAGTTATATAAAATATAACATAAAGTTATTTAAGTGATTGTTCATTTAAATGAATAATAAAATTGTGAAGTGAGAAAACAAGAAAATTGTTAGTGATTTATTCGGATAATGTTGAGGACCGATCCTGGCAAAGAGAAGAAGAATATGAAGTTATTTCAAATTATTGATCATCCAAATAAATCCGCAGAGATCTAATAGTCCCAATAGGAAAGATAATTTATCAATGGAGCCTAATAACTGTCAAAGTCATTCCTGTACAATGTCCAAAGTCTATGCTTACGATCTCCATAGAAGTTACGAATTTTGGAGCACAGATGAGATGATCCCCACTATGTGCCCTCTGCCAAGTCACTACACAGTGGTACCAGAGCAGAACTTGCCTTTGAACCTCCAATGGGACCTCCCGCTGATTAGATACAAGCCTCAACCGCGTTACGAGAAACCACCGTACTCTTACATCGCTTTAATAGCCATGGCTATTAATTCTTCGCCTAAGCAGAGGCTCACCCTCTCCGGCATCTACAGATTCATTATGGATAAATTCCCTTATTATCGGGAGAACAGACAGGGGTGGCAAAATAGTATAAGACACAATTTGAGTCTGAACGATTGCTTCGTCAAGGTGCCGAGAGATAAAGTGATCGGCAGTGATAACGAGGAAGATCAGGCTGGTAAAGGAAGCTATTGGACTTTGGATGCTTCGGCCAATGAAATGTTTGAGCATGGAAATTATAGGAGACGAAGAATGAGAAGGCATCGGCAGGAGAAACAGGAGCAAGATAGGACAGTCTCGGTATCTTCTTGTTTCTATCGAAGAGAAGACGTGTGTTAGGACGATTTAACTTTATTCTATGTTACTCTAGGTTTCATCCGAGGTCTCGTCAAAATCGACCGAGACGAAAGACACCGAAGAGAACGTGAAATACATCGGAAGTCAAGGGCATTGCTTGAAATCGATGATGTTCACGATTGAGAATATCCTACGAAAATCATCTACTGAATCTTCTATTTAACTGTTTTAGTGTGAACTGAAATATATAAAAGATCACGTTATTGAAAATAATTCGTTCCAGTGCAAATGAATACTGTTTGTTTATTATAAAAATGTTCTCGTGATAGATTTTAATTATACATTCGATATTCCATATAAAGTCCTATTTAATTATTTGATTAACCTAATGTATAATACATTATATACAAAATTATAGATTGAGGAAGACATCGGTTGTAAAAATTATTCTTATAATCTTGTGCCGTCAGGCTTAGGCTTATAACATGTGAACTGATAACATTTAGTGTCAACATTAGATATTAGTCATTCCTCTAATAGATATACATGTTACGCCATATCAGATGTTAAAGAAAAATGGTTTCTCATTAACACCACAAGTAGCGTGAGGCTTACAATAGAGTTGGCCCAAACCTGAGTCAAGGATATAAAAAAATGAATAAATATTTGTTTAAACATTACCGTCTCACAGAGACATAGAATGTATTTTGGAAATGCAATGGTTCGTGATAGATATGAAATGTGATCTTAAGCATTAGGATTTTTCCTCATTAATTCCAAATCGGAGTCCATCATATCTTTCACCAGATCCTGAAACGATGTCTTTTGTTATTTTAAGTTAATAATAGGGGAATCATTCAATAAAAGATTTTTATATGTACCTCGAAACTAACAGTAGGTTTCCAACCAAATTTTTCCCTTGCCTTGGTCGCATCACCCAAGAGTACATCCTATAAAGAGAAATAAAAATATTTAACACCTACATATATATATAAGATGAAAGAAATAAAAACATCAAACATCATCTGTTAAAAAAATCGATACTTACTACTTCCGTTGGGCGAAAGTATTTCGAATTTACTTTAACTAACAGTTGTCCTGTTTCTGCATCTTGCCCTATCTCATTCACACCTTCGCCTGTCCATTTAATAGTACGACCCACGTATCGGAATGCCGCTTCCACAAAATCACGAACGCTGTGCGTCTCTCCTGTTGCTATAACGTAATCATCCGGAGTTGGTTGTTGCAGCATCAGCCACATAGCCTGTTTATACATCGCAAGGCTATCAATATGCTTCCAGATGCACGAGAAACGAATCTTTTACCTCGACGTAATCCTTCGCATGTCCCCAATCTCGCTTAGCATCCAAGTTTCCTAGTTCAAGCACATCTTGCAAGTCTAAATGTATCTTTGCTATCGATCTGGTCACTTTTCTCGTAACAAAATTCTCTCCTCTGCGAGGACTCTCGTGATTAAACAATATACCATTACAGGCAAACATATTGTACGCTTCTCTGTAGTTCACGACAATCCAGAAACTGTACAATTTAGCACAGGCTGAAATTTGAATAAATTAATATCATTTGAAGACTCATGAGCTCGATTAAAAATGATCTAATCACCGTAAGGAGAACGGGGATAAAATGGTGTTTTCTCGTTTTGAGGCACTTGAGTTACTCTCCCGTAGAGTTCGGACGTAGATGCATGGTAAAATTTCACAGACTTTTCGAGGCCACACGTACGTATCGCGTCCAACAATCTGACTGTTCCAACTGCATCCACTTCCGCAGTATATTCGCTTACCTCGAAACTCACCTGTGAAAAAGCAATGCATAAGGAAATATGCAAATATCGATTGGCTTAGAATCGCACAAAACTCTGCATACCATCACATGACTTTGGGCAGCGAGATTATAAATTTCCGTCGGTTGTACAGAACTGATTACTTTAATTAAACTACTGGAATCCGTCATATCGCCGTAATGCAATTTCATTTTGCCCTGACGATGACATTTTGGGTCTGCATAAAGGTGTTGAATTCGAGCTGTGTTAAAAGAGCTAGCTCGCCTAATTATCCCATGTACATCATATCCTTTCTCTAATAAAAATTCTGCTAAATAGGAACCATCCTAGAAATGAATAATACAAATATTATATTACGATGTCACGATTTGCACAGTTTGTACTAGGAATCAGTAGATGACATAAAATATCTCTCCCTTTAGAGAACAAAATACACAAATAAACAAAGTGATAATTGTCAA
Source organism: Ceratina calcarata (assembly GCF_001652005.2). NCBI lineage: Eukaryota > Metazoa > Arthropoda > Insecta > Hymenoptera > Apidae > Ceratina > Ceratina calcarata. Next base: position 338,786 of record NW_017173655.1, on the reverse strand, counting down.
ACTTACTTGTCCGGTAATACCCGTAATTAAAGCGACTCGTCTCTCGTCCCCAGATGCCATTTCGATTTACCTTTCGAAAATCGTCTTGCTTCTTTCGAATCTCGTTGAAACCTGCCAACTGGCTTCAATCAACGTTATCAGTGCTGATAAGACACAACGCCGAGAACTCATTCGTGTGTAACACATTCAACTGACATAAAAACCCAATATGATTTTGAACTCATTCTAAGCACAAAATAAACGAGATAAGAATAATTAACATTCCATTTTAGACTCGGTCCGGCCTGAATCAATAGTCCACTCACAATTAACAATTATTTACTTTCATACGCATATTCGGAACACTCGACTTCACAGATTTTTGAGAGTGGGAGAGATGACAAACTGGCTGATCGATCGTTCGTGTAAAGATCGTGTATGTATGTTTAGGTTGGTTTAGGTGAATGAGGGAAGCGCTTTTACTGCACCGCAAAGTGTATTGTCATTCGGTTTGAGAAGTGTTCGAGATCGGTTTTTTGAATAATTATTAGACGAAATGGCTCTCCTGGGAAGATCATTGCCCGATTACGAGACGGAGACTGCGAAAATGAAAAGTTTCAGCCCATACGCCGATAACGGAGGGTAGGTTTCAAACGATAACCTAAAATCATTTTAATGTTCAACTCACACAAATTCAAATATATTTACACTATCGTAAATATATTATTTTACGTTTACACTATAACGATTTCCAATTGTATGCAGTCTTACAAGTTCATTTTTACTATTGTCATTACAGGAGTGTCATTGCTCTCGCCGGAGATGATTTTTGTGTACTGGCAGCAGACACTCGCCTGAGTGCAGGCTTTTCTATTTACACGCGTGAACAGCAGAAATTATTTCCTCTATCAAACAAAACTGTTCTGGGATGTTCAGGTTGCTGGTGTGACACGCTTACCTTGACCAGATTATTGACTGCTAGAATGCAGGTAAGATTGTTCTAAAAACGTTTATAAAGTTCCATTCAATAGAAAAATATAACAACCTCCTTGTGCTTGCAACAGATGTATGAGCATGAGCATCAGAAAGAAATGCCAACACCAGCAATCGCACAAATGTTGTCAACAATGCTTTATTATAAACGTTTCTTCCCTTATTATGTCAGTAATATTGTCGGTGGATTAGATGAAGAGGGCAAGGGATGTGTATACAGTTATGATCCGATTGGTCATTGTGAAGTAACAAAATACAGAGCAGCTGGTTCTTCTGGTGCCTTGTTGCAGCCTCTTCTTGATAATCAGGTATTAAAGTTCGTTGGAGAATGATATGTAATTATATCATAGCTGATAGAACATAATTTGGTTTAGATCGGATTAAAAAATCAAGAAAATGTTGAGCCTACTTCTTTGACACGAGAAAGAGCTGTAGCAATTATAAAGGATGTGTTTACATCGGCAGCGGAGAGGGATATTTACACTGGTGACTCAATAACTATTAAAGTCATAACAGCAGACGGTATAGAGGATTCTACTTTTGGCTTGAGGAAAGATTAATGATAAAAGGAAAGGATTAAAAATGTATTTTCATTTCTCTGTATGAATAAAGTTTACACTAAACAGTATAATTTATTTTTATTTAATAACTTTTCTTATTTTTATATACAACTACTGTGATTCATATTATTATACATCACAATGAATGATGTATATGTGTGTGTATAAATGCTATCAAACTATTCATTATGCATACACATATAGACCTGTTTACCTCTATTTGCATTAATACTACTTTATTTACCCTACATTAACCGAATTTTTTTTTAGAAAAGAAAAAGAAAAAAAGAAAATCCACAATTATATATCACAATAATAATTTCCAGTTACGCAATAGTACATATAAATAATCGAGTGCTTTGCACCTTGACAGAGACTGAACACAAGTTTTATCAAAATTAAATAGAAACGTGCTTCTTGTATTTTATACATAAACGCATACTATAACAACCTATTGTATGATGTACAGTAATATATATTTAATAAAATAACATATTTTTATTGTAAAGTAACCAAAAGGGTAAAAAGGGTGGGAGGTTCTTGGCCCTAAAGTCGTTTCTTGCAATTCTGTTTAGGGAACAATATATAAAGGTAAGAAGTGGAGAATCTTCTGGCCGAGGTTCACTTTTTATTTCCTGGCATCGATAAAGGTTTCCCACGATCTTTACCGCGCAATTTTATCCCCAACACTCGCTCGATTTTTCCGATCACCATTTGATTTGGAATTCCTCTACCTGCTTCGTAATCGTTGATGACTTGTGCTTTTTCATTTACTTTCTATATAATGATAGAATGTACTTAGATATTGTAGATATGAGCTCTTTCATAGTTCAGATAATAATTACGTACTGTCGCAAGGTCTTTCTGAGATAATCCTTTACTTTGCCTGCCTTGTTGAATTAATTTGCCAAGATCAAGTGGGATTTTGTCATGTTTCAGTTCTTCCGTTTCCCTGTCTAATTTAGCTGTATTTTTAGTTGCCACATGTTGTTTGTTTGTACCTCCACCCCCTACGTAATAAAAAGTAATATAACATTTTTATAATTTTCATACCTACAAAAATATTTAATATCAATTTATTTGAATATAGAAGATAACAGTATGTATGATCATGCTGGCTCATATTACATCACGTTATTGTCGAAACACATGCGTTACGTTTGTCAGTGAAAAATTTTTACGAAACAAGAATGAAACATCAATAAAATAGATCGAGGAACTTCGGCGGTGTTTACGTACATTTCGCTTGTGTTTCGATCGCAAATCCTTGACGACGTGCCGCATTAACCGCCTGTAAATAAACACAATTACACAACAGTGGTAGCTGCGAGGACAATCACAGACAGAATAAGTGGAAATACTTGTCCACTTATGTTACCTGTTCAGATTTAAGTACGGAGGCTTTTGGGGGACGCTTTCGCAGAGTTATAGGAGCGGTATCCCAGTCTGACATATCGGAAAAAATTAAATACGCCGACACGGGAATTAAAAATTGTATTTATCAACGTCGCACTTTTAATATGCAGTAACTATGTACCAATGACTACTGTCCCGCTGTCGTACTTGCTGTACTTGCGCTGCTACGAATCTTCCAGTAACTTCGCACCACGTTCCAAAATGCACTACTTAACGTACGGCCTGATATACGGCCCCAGAATCGACCAACGCGTTAAACAGTGAAACTGTCCAGCTTTTCCCGCAAATTATTTCAACTATTCGTTAACGATTCTGTCATTCATCGTCTGCAATCTCATCCTTATAAAATATTGTAAGATTGTGAAATGTTAACAGCTGCGGTGATTTTTGTCGCCAATGCAGATGCGTCTTTTCCGCGTAGATACAATTAATTTTCCATTTGTATTTGCGAAATATTGAAATCGAATGACCGGGACGTTTATAAATGTAATTGTAGTTAAACGAATGTTTATTGTTTTATTGATTTTCAGCTTTATTTGAAGCAAATAATGTGTATTGAAAAAGTAACTGGGAAAACGGGTACACTGAAAGTCTTATTACTGATGTTATTAAGATAGAGATCTATTATCTATCGTATTTGTTCTTTAATTTGTTACAAAAGCATAATGATTATTCGCTAAAAGTCATCTTTTGGTCACAATTTGTTTCTGTTCTAGTAACTTAGAATCCTCTGATTTAATATTTTTATACAGAATAGTAGTAGTGAGTAGTGACCGTAGGTGACGCTTTCCCTCGTATTTCCGACGATGTGTGTTGTGCGTGTTGTGTTGAGGTTGATTTACGAAACGTAATGGCTAGGTTCGGTATTGTTTAAGAATAAGTATGTAAGTATGCAGTTTACTTGACATTTCTCTCAAAATATTATAAAATCATATATCAATTAACGTTTACCGCGGTCAGTATTGTATTAGTAATTAGAGTTCATAGCTACATAAGTTACAGCACCTGTGGCTGCACGCCATACAGTTCCGAGTACGAGTTTAGACACTAAATTGTATTGCATTATACTTGAATTAGATGATTGCCGATCATATTTTAACTTACTTTTATATTTTTTTTGGCTATACTGATGTTATTCTACAAATTGAGTTCTTAACACTAATACTCATACAATTAATATCTCACAATTGGATTTCTCTTTATTATAGATAATTAACTTGAAAAATGTCGATACCACCGTATTTATTGGGCCCAAACCCATGGGCCACTATGATGGCCCAACAGCAAGCTCATGCTCAGCTAGCAGCGGCTCAGGCTCACGCTCAAGCAGCAGCACAGGCACAAGCCGCTCACCATGCCCACATGCAAGCTATATCTGGACCGCCCTTACCACAAATGCCCAAACAACCTGAAGTTTTATCAGAGGATAAGCTTCAGGAAAAAGGTATTGAAAATTTAAAATTCCTTTAATTTCACATATTTAAAAATCATATTTATGCAATTTTAGCTCAAAAATGGCAGCAACTCCAGTCGAAGAGATTTGCCGAGAAAAGAAAATTTGGTTTCGTCGACGCTCAGAAGGAAGACATGCCTCCTGAGCACATTAGAAAAATTATTAGAGATCATGGAGATATGAGCAGTCGTAAATACAGACATGACAAACGTGTCTACCTAGGGTAAATAAACATGTCTTTAACTTAAAACAGAATTAAACGATCTGAATAATTGCGTAAATTTTTTAGGGCGTTGAAGTATATGCCACACGCGGTAATGAAACTGTTAGAAAACATGCCTATGCCTTGGGAACAGATTCGAGACGTAAAAGTTCTGTACCACATAACGGGTGCAATTACTTTTGTGAATGAAATTCCTTGGGTCATAGAACCTGTATATATCGCTCAGTGGGGGTAAGAAAATAATATTTCGTTCGTGCTCGTTCTTTTATTCAGTTACTAATAAATGTACTTGTAATTTATAGTACGATGTGGATTATGATGCGAAGAGAAAAACGAGACCGTAGGCATTTCAAGAGGATGAGATTTCCACCGTTCGACGACGAAGAACCTCCGTTGGATTACGCGGATAACGTGTTGGACGTAGAACCTTTGGAAGCTATTCAGATCGAGCTCGATTCAGAGGAAGATGAATCCGTAGCATCGTGGTTTTACGAACACAAACCGCTTGTTGGTACAAAGTGAGTGTTAAACATTGCTTAAATCTATTACAGAATTGTTTGTTCTTTATGATGAATCGCGTAGGGGTCCTGAAATCAACTAAACTGTGAGTTGATGGCTATGATAATTTAGTAGACTTGTCCGAGACGAGTGCTGCTAGTTATTATTAGCTGGACAAAACGCTATACTGAAATGTTTCATTATCTCTTCGTTGCCTTGAATAGTTCCTTTCGAAATTATATTTATAATTGATAATGATGTTGCAGGCATGTTAATGGATCTACTTACCGAAGGTGGAACCTAACATTGCCACAAATGGCAACTTTATATCGCCTGGCTAATCAATTGTTAACGGACCTGGTGGATCAGAACTTCTTCTACCTCTTCGATCCGAAATCATTTTTCACTGCGAAAGCATTAAACATGGCTATACCGGGCGGACCGAAATTCGAACCACTCGTAAAGGACTCGAATGCAGCTGACGAAGATTGGAACGAGTTCAACGACATTAATAAAATTATCATTAGGCAGCCCATAAGAACGGAATATCGCATCGCGTTTCCTTATTTGTACAACAACATGCCGCACTTCGTACATTTATCATGGTGAGTGACAAAGTAATTCAATTAAAACTAATATCCACACAAGTTTTAAGACTCGTCGGTGTTTAGTGAATGAAAGTCTTACTAGCAGTGTGGTAAATAAAAAGCTAACGGTGATTGTTATTCGTATCCTTTGCAAAGCGTAAAAGGCAACTGCTGAAATCACCTACAATTTCCATAAAATAATCTCTGATATTTTAATGGTATTTGCAAATTTTACTTACAGGTACCACGCGCCGAATGTAGTTTATATTAAAACCGAAGATCCTGACTTACCTGCGTTTTATTTCGATCCATTGATCAATCCTATTTCTCACAGAAATTCTCTGAAGGTAAAGATATTTGCATCTGTTTAGCTCGAATAAAATCGTAGGGAATTACATTGTTTACGTTGAATGTTTTCAGACGATGGAACCACAAATTGATGACGATGAAGATTTCGTCCTGCCCGAGGAAGTACAACCCTTTCTTCAAGAAACTCCTTTATACACTGACAATACTGCGAACGGTATAGCCCTGCTGTGGGCACCAAGACCGTTCAACACTCGTTCAGGTAGAACGCGCAGAGCCATCGATATTCCTTTGGTGAAATCGTGGTATAGAGAGCATTGCCCGCCAGGGCAACCCGTCAAAGTTCGTGTCAGTTACCAAAAGCTGTTGAAGTACTTCGTTCTAAACGCGTTGAAGCACAGACACCCAAAACCGCAAAAGAAACGTTATCTATTCCGATCATTCAAATCGACCAAGTTCTTCCAAACGACTACGATAGACTGGGTCGAAGCAGGTCTACAAGTATGCAGACAAGGATACAACATGTTGAATCTGCTTATTCACAGAAAGAACTTGAACTATCTTCACTTGGATTACAACTTCAATCTAAAACCGGTTAAAACGCTAACGACGAAGGAGAGGAAGAAATCCAGATTCGGAAACGCGTTTCATTTGTGCCGTGAGATTCTCCGTTTGACAAAATTGATAATCGATTCTCACGTGCAATATCGTTTGAACAACGTCGACGCGTTCCAACTAGCGGACGGGCTGCAATATATCTTCGCGCACGTTGGCCAGTTGACTGGAATGTATCGATACAAATACAAACTGATGCGGCAGATCAGAATGTGCAAAGATCTGAAACACTTGATTTACTACCGATTCAATACAGGTCCTGTTGGGAAGGGTCCCGGTTGTGGATTCTGGGCACCCGGATGGAGAGTCTGGCTCTTCTTCATGAGAGGAATCACTCCATTATTAGAACGATGGCTAGGAAATCTGTTGTCGAGGCAGTTCGAGGGTCGTCATTCCAAGGGTGTCGCAAAGACCGTAACGAAGCAGCGAGTGGAATCGCATTTCGATCTTGAGTTACGAGCATCCGTGATGCACGACATCGTTGACATGATGCCAGAAGGAATCAAACAGAACAAAGCTCGGACGATTCTTCAACATTTGAGCGAGGCGTGGAGGTGTTGGAAAGCTAATATCCCTTGGAAAGTTCCCGGACTACCAATACCGATTGAAAACATGATCCTCCGTTATGTGAAGATGAAAGCAGATTGGTGGACCAACACAGCGCACTATAATCGAGAAAGAATTAGGCGCGGAGCGACGGTGGACAAGACTGTTTGCAAGAAGAATCTTGGACGTCTAACACGGCTGTACCTTAAGGCTGAACAAGAAAGACAGCACAATTACTTGAAGGATGGTCCCTACATTTCACCGGAGGAAGCAGTCGCTATTTACACCACAACTGTACATTGGCTAGAATCAAGGAGATTCGCTCCTATACCTTTCCCACCGTTGTCTTACAAGCACGATACCAAGCTGCTGATATTAGCTCTGGAACGATTGAAGGAAGCTTATAGCGTGAAGTCGAGATTGAATCAAAGCCAGCGCGAGGAACTTGGTTTGATTGAACAAGCGTACGACAATCCTCATGAAGCGCTATCCAGAATTAAGCGTCATCTTTTAACTCAAAGAGCTTTCAAGGAAGTAGGAATAGAGTTCATGGATCTTTACAGTCATCTGATTCCTGTCTACGACGTCGAACCGCTTGAGAAAATTACAGATGCGTACCTGGATCAATACTTGTGGTACGAAGCGGACAAACGAAGATTGTTTCCACCGTGGGTGAAGCCATCGGACACGGAACCGCCACCTCTTTTAGTATATAAATGGTGTCAGGGTATCAATAATCTGCAAGATGTTTGGGACGTCAGCGAAGGAGAGTGCAACGTGCTATTGGAATCAAAATTCGAGAAGTTGTACGAAAAGATTGATTTAACATTGCTGAATAGACTTCTCCGATTGATCGTTGATCACAATATAGCAGATTACATGACAGCTAAAAATAACGTTGTCATAAATTACAAGGATATGAACCATACGAACAGTTATGGTATAATTAGAGGGTTGCAGTTCGCATCGTTCATAGCGCAGTATTATGGCTTGGTGCTCGATTTGCTAGTTCTCGGGTTGCAACGTGCCAGTGAAATGGCCGGTCCTCCTCAAATGCCGAATGACTTTTTAACTTTCCAGGACGTCGCTTCGGAAACTGCGCATCCTATCAGATTGTATTGCAGATACGTCGACAGAATACATCTGTTCTTAAGATTCTCAGCGGACGAGGCGAGAGACTTGATTCAACGATACTTGACGGAGCATCCAGACCCGAACAATGAGAATATCGTTGGGTACAATAACAAAAAATGCTGGCCCAGAGATGCCAGGATGCGTCTGATGAAGCACGACGTTAATCTAGGCCGCGCCGTTTTCTGGGACATTAAAAACCGTTTGCCCCGTTCGACGACTACCATACAATGGGAGAACAGTTTCGTCAGCGTTTACAGTAAAGACAATCCGAATTTGTTGTTCAACATGAGCGGATTCGAGTGCAGAATTTTACCGAAATGTAGGACGACCCATGAAGAATTCACGCACAGGGACGGAGTGTGGAACTTGCAGAATGAAATCACGAAAGAAAGAACCGCCCAGTGTTTCTTGCGAGTGGACGACGAGAGTCTACAACGATTCCACAACAGAGTCAGACAGATTCTAATGGCATCCGGGTCTACGACGTTCACAAAAATTGTTAACAAATGGAATACCGCTTTGATCGGTCTGATGACCTACTTCCGCGAAGCTGTCGTGAATACGCAGGAGCTTTTGGATCTGTTAGTGAAATGCGAGAATAAAATACAAACACGTATCAAGATCGGTCTCAATTCGAAAATGCCCTCGCGATTCCCGCCGGTGGTGTTTTACACGCCGAAGGAATTGGGCGGGCTTGGAATGCTTTCGATGGGACACGTGCTCATACCTCAATCAGACTTGAGATGGTCCAAGCAAACGGATGTCGGCATCACGCATTTCCGTTCGGGCATGAGTCACGACGAGGATCAGTTGATTCCTAACTTGTATCGTTACATACAACCGTGGGAATCCGAGTTCATAGACTCGCAACGAGTATGGGCGGAGTATGCGTTGAAAAGGCAGGAGGCAAATGCACAAAATCGTAGATTGACTTTAGAGGATCTGGAAGACAGCTGGGATCGAGGTATCCCTAGGATAAATACACTGTTCCAAAAAGATAGACACACTCTGGCCTACGACAAGGGATGGAGAATACGGACAGAATTTAAACAGTACCAAGTATTGAAACAGAATCCCTTCTGGTGGACTCATCAACGTCACGATGGTAAATTGTGGAACTTGAACAATTATAGAACGGACATGATTCAAGCTCTGGGTGGTGTGGAGGGTATTCTGGAGCACACTCTCTTCAAAGGAACGTACTTCCCTACGTGGGAAGGTCTTTTCTGGGAGAAAGCGTCCGGGTTCGAGGAATCTATGAAGTATAAAAAATTGACCAACGCTCAGAGGTCCGGTTTGAACCAAATTCCGAATCGTCGGTTCACTTTATGGTGGTCGCCGACCATTAACAGGGCGAACGTGTACGTTGGTTTCCAGGTCCAATTAGATTTAACAGGAATATTCATGCACGGTAAAATTCCTACGCTGAAGATCTCTCTGATTCAAATTTTCCGTGCGCATTTATGGCAGAAGGTGCACGAGTCGATCGTGATGGATCTCTGTCAAGTGTTCGATCAGGAATTAGACGCGTTGGAAATCGAAACTGTTCAGAAGGAGACTATCCATCCTCGAAAATCGTACAAGATGAATTCCTCCTGCGCAGATATTTTACTGTTCTCCGCGTACAAGTGGAACGTTTCGAGGCCCTCGTTGCTCGCCGATTCGAAGGACTTGATGGATAATACTACCACACAGAAATATTGGATAGACGTCCAACTCAGATGGGGAGATTACGATTCGCACGATATAGAAAGATACGCCAGAGCGAAATTCTTAGATTATACGACGGACAACATGTCCATTTATCCGTCGCCTACAGGATTACTAATAGCCATCGATTTAGCTTATAATTTACACAGTGCGTACGGTAACTGGTTCCCAGGATGCAAGCCTCTCATACAGCAAGCAATGGCCAAGATAATGAAAGCGAATCCAGCTCTGTACGTGTTAAGAGAAAGAATTAGGAAGGCGTTGCAATTATATTCGTCAGAGCCCACGGAACCGTATTTATCTTCGCAAAATTATGGAGAATTATTCTCGAATCAAATTATCTGGTTCGTCGACGACACAAACGTCTATCGCGTCACTATTCACAAAACATTCGAGGGAAATTTAACGACGAAGCCTATAAACGGAGCAATATTTATTTTCAATCCCCGAACAGGGCAACTGTTTCTGAAAATTATTCACACTTCCGTCTGGGCCGGACAGAAGCGTTTAGGACAATTGGCAAAGTGGAAAACGGCTGAGGAAGTAGCCGCGTTGATTAGGTCTCTGCCCGTTGAAGAACAACCCAAACAAATTATAGTAACCAGAAAGGGAATGTTGGATCCATTGGAAGTGCATCTACTCGACTTTCCTAACATCGTGATCAAAGGATCAGAACTTCAGCTACCCTTCCAAGCTTGTCTGAAGGTAGAGAAGTTTGGCGATTTGATATTGAAAGCGACAGAGCCTCAAATGGTGTTGTTCAACTTGTACGATGACTGGTTGAAAACTATCTCTTCGTACACTGCATTCTCACGTTTGATCCTCATCCTTCGAGCGTTGCATGTTAATACCGAAAGGACAAAAGTCGTTTTGAAACCCGACAAGACGACCATAACGGAACCCCATCATATCTGGCCTTCGCTGACGGACGACGAATGGATCAAAGTTGAAGTACAATTAAAGGATTTAATCTTGGCTGATTATGGTAAAAAGAACAATGTGAATGTCGCGTCGTTGACTCAATCTGAGATCCGGGACATAATCCTGGGTATGGAAATCAGTGCGCCGTCCGCGCAGCGACAGCAGATCGCTGAGATAGAGAAGCAAACGAAAGAGCAGTCGCAGCTGACAGCGACGACAACGAGGACGGTCAACAAACACGGCGACGAGATTATCACAGCCACGACTTCGAATTACGAGACGCAGACGTTCAGTTCAAAGACCGAGTGGCGAGTGAGAGCGATTTCTGCTACCAATCTACACTTGCGTACCAATCATATATACGTGTCGTCCGACGATATCAAAGAGACCGGTTACACGTACATTTTGCCGAAGAACGTGCTCAAAAAATTTGTTACTATATCGGATTTGCGGGCGCAGATCGCGGGATATTTGTACGGCATTAGTCCACCGGACAATCCGCAAGTGAAGGAAATTAGGTGCATAGTTATGGCACCGCAGTGGGGAACTCATCAGACGGTTCATTTACCAAACACGCTTCCTAATCACCAGTATCTGAAAGAAATGGAGCCCCTAGGATGGATTCATACGCAACCAAACGAGCTACCTCAACTGTCTCCGCAGGTTTGTGTTTCATAATTACTCGTACAATATTCGAATCTAATCACGTTGTATTTTGTTTTCAGGATATATCTACCCACGCCCGGATAATGGCAGAGAATCCGATTTGGGATGGAGAGAAGACTATCGTCATTACTTGCAGTTTCACGCCAGGATCCTGCTCTCTTACGGCATACAAATTAACACCCAGGTGCGTGAAATGAAAATGCCAACATTTGTTTGCATTAATTTATTAATCAGAATTTTGCTATTTTTATAATACATTACTGGAGTTCCTATTGTAATGAGCGTTAGAATTATTTTCCATAATCTGTTGATAATGTCATCAGTGAGTGGGAAGTTTTAATTGATAAATCTACTCGTATATCTAGTTTATGATCTTGCGTTATATATGTGTTTACGTTGTTCAACGAATTAAATGACTGTTTATTTTCATTGCTATCAATTTCTCTGTTTCAGTGGTTTTGAATGGGGGAAGCAAAATACCGACAAAGGAAATAATCCCAAAGGCTACCTACCGAGTCATTACGAGAAAGTACAAATGTTGTTATCCGACCGTTTCCTCGGATTTTTCATGGTACCGAGTCAAGGTTCCTGGAACTACAACTTCATGGGTAAGATTCGCCTTCTTATTTTATAATTTGAATTCATTGAATGTGACGTGATCCATTTTCTTATTGAACCGCAGGTGTCAGGCACGATCCGAATATGAAATACGAACTGCAGCTGGCGAATCCGAAGGAGTTCTATCACGAGATCCACAGACCTGCACACTTTTTAAATTTCTCGAGTTTAGAGGATGGAGAAGGTGTCGGTGCTGATAGAGAAGACGTGTTCGCATAAAGAGATGGTAATCTTTCCTCTTTTTTACAAGCTGAACAATACCTGAGAGTTCGTTGGTTTAATTTTTTAAATAGTGAGAGACATGAGAATTTTTAGTACATAATCTTTCAATAGATTCGTGATAGCATCTCTTATCGCGTTAGAATAAGATACACATGTACGTATACAACTATTGTATAAGATATAATTGTAAGAATGTATAAAATGTTTGCATTGCATTCGTAAAAAATAACGAATACATACGTTTGGACATACATATAGAATAATTTCACTTTTATTACGTTCTTATAAGTTGTAAAGATTGAGACATTGAACATTGAATACAAATTCCATTGTAGCTTATGGATAAAAGCGCAAGCATTTTCATGTAAATTATTCTAATCCGAATTTAAGTGATTGTGAAACAATTTTAAAATAATTGATAAAACGACTAGATGCTCTTTGGTGAAATTAAGGATTCGCATCGTCCTTTAAGAATACGCGTTATAAAAACACTTACTAAATAAATTTTCTTAATGTAACCGTCCTTCCATACGATTCCTTTATTTAGTATCATCGATGCGTCTGATAACAATTTTCCTCAACGCGACCAGAAACCGATCGGAAGTTTCGCATTTCGAGATATTTCGCGCGAACGCTTTCTGTTAATTCTGAAATTGTAGTGTTCGGTTAGGCGAGAAATGTTCTTTTCCTAGGTCATTGCAGTCGAAGTGGTGTAGGTACGTGAAGCCGCAGAACTATGATAAGCACTGCGGGTCAAGTTCCTCGATAGAACATTTCTACCGTAACAGTTGAACCGCCTCAGCAACAGCTGTCTGATCTTCTCCTTCCAAACAAAGATTATGAAGATGATAACGCCTTGCAACGCGTTCGTGAGATCAGTGATGTACCACAGGTAATTGACCCAGTCTGTTACTTCCGCCCAAGTGAATGCCCAAGATATGATTTCCATCGACCAATTAATGCCCATCACGATGAACAGCTTTAGATATAGGTTGAATCTGTATCATAAACGTGAACGTTTATTTTTCGAAGACGAGGGAGAAAGACGTCCCGCGTGCACGTCTACGTATGTATCGTAAAGTCGTATTCGTGAAATAACACTTCGAAGAGCACGCGGTAATAAAACGGTGCTGCCGCGTTTCTGATATTTCGTATGCTACACATATGCAAATAGACTGTGCGGAAAGACTTCGATGATACTCTTGCGGATGGATAGGTGTTTGTATTTATTACGCGAGAGAAAACCGTCCCCTCTTCGTTACGAAAACAAATCATGTCATGGGAAAATATGTTTCACGCTCCTATGAGAAGGTCTAAAAATAATTTCGTCGTTATACGCGTATAACAAGTACGGTTCGAATTCGGTCCTATATTTGTTCGCTGAACTTTGACACGATAAAACGTAGGTAATACACGTGAGAGTCTCTTCCTTTCGTTTTTCGCGAACGGGACATAAAAAGAGAACGAACCGCTGTTTATTATCATCGTGGCGTCTGCTATCCGCGCCACCGAGATGAAGAGACGTGTCTTTCTTATGCTTCATAATCTTCAATGCCGTAGACGCGAAGAGCAATATGTTACAAAATATGGTAACAGCTATAGGACCGTAAAAATATATTGCCGTCCTTTCCTCCGCTGTAAACGTAGAATCGATTAATCATTTACCAAGGCAAGATCGGCGTGGATGCTTACATGAGAACCAGCATCTTTGTTCGGCGAACCCCGGTTTGTACAGATGATCCGGAATGCCGGGGACGAAGTCCATGATGGCACAGACCCCGGTCAGAAGCGACGCGCATCCCCAAGCGTAAATTGAATATATAACAAATTTCTTACGTTCCCTTTGGTTCACGCTACCACGCAGCGCTCGGAACCCTCTAAAAATAAAAAAGAAAACCATTCATCATCCACGTAATAATTTTCGACAAAATTTTAACTGTAACTTTTTCAAGCCAATTTTTCTCGATTGCGTGTCATATATTTGTAGGTGTGGCAACGATGCATACGCGTATAAAACGTATAACGTGCACACTTACAAACACGTATCATCTGTGGTTTTAAATGACGCATTTCATATTTCCTGACTAATACGAGTTCTAAAGCAAGATTAGAGACACTTTTAACATGAACCATTTCCATAAAAAATGAATAATGAACACGTTGTCTCTTCTTCACGCTTTTCATTCTATTTTCCTTTTTCATTCGAAGGAAATTAGAAAGGTGGGAAGTGTTTGACGAACGAGAGTGTCAGATTACATACAATATATCCCGTCTGTTAGGACAGCTAATTTCTTGTGGTTTTATCGTAGCAGCGTGTTAGGGTGGAAGTTACCCCTCACGGTTCAGCCACGCTTCTCTACGCGGCTAAGTAACCGTATTTATCTACGTGTATAATAAAAAGGGCTTGGCGAGGTCGCGTGCAACGTTGTCATGCCTGTAATAAATGATATTATTATATGCGGGTAAATTTTCGGGTGCGACATTCCCGTCACGCGAGGCCTCTTCTTGAAATGATACTTTGTTCGCGGAACGTTTAAAAATATCGGTACTACACATGCGTGCGATTTCTTTAAAAAAGCAAACAGTATTCTGCAAATAATCGAAACCAATTGTTACGCATCCTATTCTATCTAAAACACGTTTTAGATAGCCGCTCGCTTTTATTATTGCAGCCGCTCCCTGTCGGCTCGCGAGTAGCGATCTGAAACATCTATGGTATTAATTTAAAAGCTTCTTCTATCGTCCACGCAATTATTTCACAGTTCCATGTAATAATCTTTCCTCGTACATGCGTCACAGATAAGTGAAATACTCATCGCTTTATCAATCAACGACACCCTTGCTTCGGTTCACTTTTTAATTGATTAATCGGACGGTGCCGGTATAAATCTTGTTTGATTAATCCTAATTGATCCTGGTAGAACAAACTTGGAGAGGTTCGAGTCTCCCAAAGTTCTCATCGATATCGGCGTCGGGCGTCTTTGTGGCGGCGGTCTCACCGTTGCCTCTTCGGTACAAACGGAACGACCGATTCTCGGCTTTTGAAATTTGTTTGGAGAATACGTCACGATTTATTTGCTGTACAACTGGCGCCGATACACACGAACGAAACTGGATCTTGAACTTGTATAAGAGCTTGCAAAAGAACGGCACGTTTCAGGTCTATTTCAGTTATACAAAAGGCTATAGAGGAATGACATAACGAGTTTAGCAAATATTTCAAGGATAAGATGCGTCACTACTTCAAGAAATATATCTGATATTTCTGATACTTGGACGTATCGTATCATCGCGTTTTGGTATGTTTGCACAAACACTGAATGAACGATTCTATTCGATTAAAGTCTTATCGACATCTGCCACTGACATTTATTTGTAAAAGCATTGAACAACTGTTTCATATATTTATTCGTATAGACTGGCGAGATAAAATTACTTATTTAATATATTAAGCGAGAGTAGTATTTGTTTATTGCGGGGAAGTTTATGGTCTCTCGCGTAAATCGAAGACAGCTTTTTTGCGCTTAATGAGGGGCAATAAGTGTACGGTTACGATCGAACTCAATTTAAGAATGTTTGCAGAGTGTACACGGACTCCGTCACACGAACCGGATATTAATTCGCATTACGCGGCTATCAATTTCCCTCGTTTGTCAGATATCGAGTTTCCTCGAAAGGAAAAGAAAGGGATGGGAGTAGCGTTCGTGGAACGTTCGCCCGTGCGGAAGATGTTTAACACCGTGGGATCGTTAAATCGCCTACTTACCCAAAGGTCCACCAAATGTCGAAGCACATTACGTTCAACCAGAAAAAGCTCGCCACGAAAGAGAAATGGGTGATGAATGCTGGAACAGAAACGATGAAAATCGTGTTAAATATTAATTAACAATAAAATGATGGTCTTCGATCGGAAGGGATTCTACAAAATACAATAAAAATCCTCGACTGATAATGATAAGTCAACGATAACATCGATAATGTAATACATAAAATGCATTTGGTACCAAGCACATAGCAAGACTGGTCAGAAATGTCATCAGGTGGAACAGTCTGCATCGTCGCGAGCATCACGTAAGCGACCAGTAGACAACCGATGTACCCTCGAAGCGTGCGGCCATGCAAGTTTTTCAATTCTGGTAACACCGAATAAACGAAAAACGTCGCGAATAGAAACGGTATCGAGATGTACAATCCGTACGTCTTTGAACCTCCTATCTCGTCTTCCGGTACGAAGCAATAATTGACGTCGCTAATATTGGAATCGATGACGCCGTTGATGCAGTACAGATTATCCTCCAAAGTAACTTCTATGATGAACATATAAATCGTACTGTCGTTTAAGAGCTGGAACAAGTGTTCGACATTGTAGTCCGGAGAAAGTTGCTTGTAGACGCCGTTTTGGCAGCCGGGCTTCTGGACGATGAGATGAAAGTAACGCCAAGGATCTGGTGTTCCATCGATCAACTTTAGATCATTGGCGCTGTAGAGGGGTGGCAAACGGAGGGTCGCGTTCACCGGCACGCATTCACCGTTCATCAAACGATCCCCATATGGACAACACAGAGAGAGATTGCTTCTAAAATCGGTAATATTTTTCTTCGCGTCCTCAGCCGGAGGGAGAATTGAAGAAATTGACTGTTCATCTGACTGGGACTCGTTTGTACACTGAATCGCGTGTATCACCAGGAGCAAACCGATCCCGAGGAACTTCAACGTATCGTTGCCAGACATCTTGAACCATCGAGTTTCGCCGAACAACTAAAAATTCCTTCACAATCAATAGCTGAAACCACAGAAATTATCACGGTATACGGAAACAGCTCAACGGTAGACGATGTTTATACGTCACCGTTTCCTTTTCCCTCCAGCGAACGGACTGACCCATAAAAAGAAACGATATCTTCCTCCTTTTCCTTAACCACTCCTACTTTATTTCTTTCCTCCACTGATGACATTCTTTCAAAAGGTCGCATAAGATTCAGAGGTTGAAAAAAATTATTCGAGATGGAACGAAACGAGCTGAAGTGTGGTTTGATATCTAAACTTTACACGGCCCTTTCTGAGATGTTTGATAAATGGAGTTCAATTCGAATCTGTACACATACTCAGAGATACGGTGGTATATCATGTTTATCGTAAGACACACGTGAACGTACGATTTTTCCGTTGGATCTGACTAATCGATCGTCTGTTTCACAAATATAACAGCGTGCATCGGTTCACGATTGAACGGGAAAAATGAGACTTACCTATCACCGCGCAGAAGAAGAAGCTGAAGTAGAAGAAATTGGTCAAAACGAGGAATGTGTATGCGGTCAGCAGGCAAGCCACGTAACACATCAAAGTCTTTCCATAGAGATTCCTCAGTTCCGGGATGAACGCGTAAACGAAGAAAGTAGCAAGTAAGAAGACAATCGAGATCATGATGCCGACATTGTAAGACATCTGTCGTTCCTTCGTTTTCTCCTTCCCGTCAATAGGACTGTACACTTGTTCGCATACGCGCACCACGATCTTCTCAGAAGATTCTTTCCAATCGAGACAATAATTCCACGGCGTCAAATTAGACATGATAGTGCGAAGAGTCCCGTCTTTTTGCAACTCGAACACGTCGTCATCGTACAGTTCTGGTTCGAGCATGTATTTCGTAAGGGTACTCTTGGGGCAGTCCATATCCTCGACGAGGACGAACTGGTCTATGTCGGAGATCTTCCGGATACCCACGTCCACTCGCGTTTCTCGAACCTGGCTAGGTCTGGTGCAATTCGGCGCGCTGCCTCTCCCCAAAATGTCTTCACCCTTGCAGCATTTCCATAAACACAGCTGTAGATCGCACGTGCATCCGTACGTTTCGTTCCCGACTATATGATAAGACCCGACGGGGTACACGAGATTATCGTACGCCAAACTTCCGTTCTCAAACCATTTGATCTTATCCCGTGACAAAACGGTGCCAGGGAACGGACTGCAAAACGAATCCTCTTTTGTATTATTTCTTTCTCCATTGATCTTCGTCACATAGACCAAAACTAACGAAATCGCACTAATTATCACGCGGAAACGCTTCATTGTCAATCGTACGCGGTTCGCGCGCGAATCTGCTGCGGCGCCCGTTTCTGGTCACCCTCTCTCGGTGTACTTATTGTATTCAGATCCGACGGATAACGTTTGTCTTCTTAACTAGGACCGGAAGAGCCTCGAAGATCACTGCATAAGTTCATTACCGTGTACTGTTCCACATTGAAGCGATCACCCGAAGAATCGCGAGGCTCGCGACTGACTGCCCTATGAATTTTCTGATCATCGTGTTGATCACGCGCGCGCGCCTACTCGCCTCCCCAATGCTCTATCAACACCATCCGAATTACAATTACAGAGCCTCCACCTTTTCACATTATAAAGAGATTGATTACGGACTCATTAATGATTACTGTAAAAGACAACAGCCTCCTGTCTTTATTTGAAACTTGATATATACAATCGTATGGATCATGATGATTGATTAAACTCGTAATTTGATATGCAATTAATTAATTGCGCGAGTATGCCTACGTTAAATAAGCAGGGTGACATGTTTGTTTAAAAAGTCCTTTATTTTAAATAAAAACCTGTAGAAAGTGGCAGGAGAAATAAGCCGAAGCTGTAAGAATACAAAGGTGTAAAGCCGACTTGTTCTCCAAATAATTTATTTATAAATTTAATCGATTTATAAACATTTCCATCAATCGCGAATTCCGCGGTTTGATTCAACTGGTGGTACCATCTCTTCCAACAGTTCTCAAACTGGTTACACTCTCTTGGCTTTACCGACGGTGAAATATATACAAATAATACATATTCCTCTGATCGTTCGTTATATTTCGTAATAAATAATGATCGTGCGTACAATTTTTCATATCACCGAGCTTATCAGTGAGATTCTGCACGTGGAGATACTTGTAACATTATAATTCTTAAGAAGAAAACGAACTGAGAATCTCGATTATTATTTATTTGTTTCGACAAGTAGATATTAATTACAGTGCGCCACTTGTTGCATCTGAGCGTACGCGGGTTTATAAAGGATAAAAGTAAATGGCAGATCTAGACGATTCACGATTCATATGGAAAAACGCAGATGCTGTTACGTTCGACGTTGACTCGACGGTGATACAAGAAGAAGGAATCGACGAACTCGCGAAATTCTGTGGGAAAGAGGAGGATGTCGTCGCTCTGTAAGTTGCCTCGTTCTCATTCATTTAAATAGTCTCCTTCAATCGGACGAAACATTTTAGAACAAATAGAGCGATGCAAGGGGCTGTATCCTTCCGGCAATCTTTGACGGAAAGATTGAACATCATAAAGCCAACTCTCACGCAGCTCGAACAGTTCCTCGTCTCTTGCCCATTGAGACTTTCTCCCGGAATCGAGTACGACACTTGAATTGATCAAAGATCTACATATTGCACGACTTGTATTACATATTAAGATAATTGCAGAACTTTGGTGAGATCGTTACTCGCTCGTGGGAAACAAGTGTTTCTGATATCCGGTGGATTTCGTCGTTTGATCGCGCCGGTCGCCGACTCCCTCGGCATTCCTTCAGATAACATTTTCGCAAACAGATTAAAATTCGACGTCACAGGTTACTATCTCATTTCGATTTGTATCATTCGTTTAATATGCTTTCTCAAATATCTTATAAATCTGCGTACAGGAGAATATGCCGGATTCGACGAAAATCAACCAACCGCTGAAAGTGGTGGAAAAGCGAAAGTAATTAAGTATCTTAAAGAAGAAAAGGGTTTTAAAACTGTTGTACACATCGGAGACGGGGCGACCGATTTAGAAACTAAATCGATAGCTGATTTGTTCATAGGTACTTGAGTTCGCTTTACTTATTAACTTTTTTATTGCCAATTTCTTTAATACTTTTATCGCATAGGATACGGAGGGAACGTAATTCGAGATAGCATTAAACTACAGTCTGCATGGTTCGTTACTGACTTTAACGAGCTCACCGATGCTTTATGAGAACGGTAAGGACGACGCATATAAATATCACCGTAACTTTATTCCAAATCTGTTTGTTCCGTTTATTACATTTAACTCGTTAAAATAAAGTACAAGTAACTTTATAATGAATACTTTATACACCTATTATACAATAACAACAACTTAGTTTTAGTTCCATGCTTACATTATTACACAGACTGTTACAAGACACAATTTGTTTTGCATAAAACGCAGTAATCCTATAGAATGTGGCACGGTAATTATGTAGTAGAATTTACGAGGATTTTCCATATACAAAAGTATATACCTTCCCGTGAATGTCATTAAACAAGAATTTGTATTAAACAATGCCATTGATCCACAGATAGATTTCAGACGATTTTACATACTGATCCATCGACTAATCGCTCTTTAATAATCAATCACAATTTTTCTTCCTCTCCTGTTTCTTTTGTTTAACCCATTCCTTAATTCTACATCGTAGTTGAACGTCCGATTTAACCATGTCCATAGTCAGAGGGGATCTATTGAACGGATCTGTCTGATCGCTTAACAAGTGCCTAGAATAACAGATGTATATAAGCACAGTTTGTTAAGAGATAATTACAACGATAAAAAATGATGTTAACCTTGCAATGGTCTGCCGATCGATCGTTATACGAGACGATGGAAGAATGACAGGATCTGACATTAAAGTGGACATGATCGGGTCGAGAAATTCCTCGGGAGCGTCAACCAGAATTTCGTCTTCTTCCTTTTTGTAACTCGCAGCCGCTTCTACATTTTTCGCGAATTGATCCAGATCGCTCAGTATACCGACACCGCCGATACGAACTGCAATCACGCCGCAAAGCACATTGTAAATAAATTATAAAACAAAATCGAAAAGAGATATTTACCGAGAACGTTGTCAGCCAGTTTAAAAAGTTCCGGACTGTATGAACGACCGTCTTGGGAAACGGCGCGTACGAAAGACTTGCTCTGGCTGAGATTGATGTAGATCTCGCATATGTTCAATACTAAATTTGCAGGATTGAATGCGTATTCCTTTTGATCGTTTACCTAAAATTTCAAATGTTTAATGACCTTCGGATTGAAAGGCCGAATTCTTAAAATCCTTACCTTCAAATTCTTTTTATTTGGTCCAACCAGCTGTAGGAGTAAATAATTGAGCATCGAAGCAATGCGATCCACCAGTGTTGGATGACAGAAAATCGATTTTATCTCCGTAGTCAACATTTTCAACGTGTAAATCGTTTTTCTACCTAACACATTGTCGAACCGGGCAATCATTCCAAGATGCAACAGATCCTGAGCTTGTTGATCGCGTTCGTGTTGCGGCAATCTTTTCCATTCTCCGCTTTCCCTGATTCCAATTACGATTAATTAATTTTACCTATCGAATTTAAGAATAATAAAATATAGATACCTCGCTTGAATCAATTGTCTCAATTGCGCCATACTCGAGAGCGCTTCATCGAGTAGGAACACTGCGTCGTTCATCAATAGATTTATAAAACGCAGGAATAACGGAGGTTCAGCGTCTCTCATGTTTTCTTCGGCTTCTTCGGCTAAAGAACTACAAAAGCGAACGATTCAATTTTTTCATATAATTCATAACAGACTGTGATTAATTGCAAATAATTTGGCTTACACAAAAATACCACGATGCTCCGGTAATTTCCACAAGTATTCCATAACAATATACATCGGTCGTCGGTAATTAAATTTTTGTTCGAATTGCACGCTCTGCCCGGTCATTTCGATACTTACAAATACTTTAAGTAAATTCGGAACGATCTAAACGTACAATACGTGATACAGATTTACGAACGGGTAATTGAAAGTAAAAAAGGCATTCGACTTAATAAATGAGTGTCACGTACGTATTGTCTATACGGATGATTGATGAACAATTGTTCTCTCTGGAATGTCCCTAAGTTCGACGTTACGGGGCTCATGGTCTCATCGCTCGTAGGTAAGAGACTCTCCAGACCTTCCGCCATACGCGCACGTAAATGAGGATTGTACAACCGTTGTTGAGATTCCATTAAGACTATGATCTGACATCCAATCGTTTTCGTTGAATTCCACTTTCTCTCTCTCTTTAGTATTCATATACATTTTTGTCAACTCACCTCCGTCAACACAGGCGTAAGAAAAGCTGGACCCTGCTCCTCGAAAATATCCGGATTCAGACGCAATAAATATAAAAATCTAATAGTATTTTCTACTACGAACTCGGGAATGCATCTGCAGAAAGACATTGATAAATGTTTGATAAATGATAATTAACAAAAACAAGCTAAAAAATACCTTAAGGTATCTGGAGCAGTTTCGGGCAAAGGGAACGTAACCGCTTTACATTCTTTCGGAATGTAATCATTCTGTTCGCCGTTCACATCGTCCAAGTACAATTGCACCAACCAAAATGCTGTGGTCGCATGAAATTTCGACAACAGCTTCAACATTTCTGGCACCAGCAGGCTCGCTCGCAGAGACAGATATCTAGAACGAAAAACATTTTTATGGAACGCCTTTACCGTCATATTTTTGAGAACCATAAACACACGTACTTGGTCATCTCTTTTTCAATCAGGTGAATTATTTCGTCTAGTACTCGCAATCCACCGCTGCTCTGTGCATCTTGGTACACTCTTTGTATTCTCCCCAAGTCTTGGTTCGTTCTAGAATTTTCAAATGCAATTATCGATACTATTTTATTACGATGTATAATTAAATAGAACTCCATACCTTAGCAGTTTCTCTAATACTACTCTGTAGCCAAGGTCTAATGCCCTGTGAGTTAAAAAGAAGCACTCTGTACTAAATCCAAATGATTTTGCTACTGGTCTAGGACATTTCGACGCCGGTAGCAGACAAGTTTCAGAGGACATCCCCTTTAAATGTACCACCGGCCGTTCGTCCTGATCGTCTCGATTATTCTGATCCTGAACAGCGAAGTACTTTTTATTAAATCCTTTAAAAAACGATTCGATCCTCTGGGTACAAATCAACATACCTCCGCGGCACAGTACGTTGGATCAATTTTAGGCACTTTAGACTCGTTCTGCTTAATACAAAACGGTTGGCAAAGCCGCAGTAATACGTTCCCCAAATTTAACATCAAAGCATCGGAAACGCACGAGAATGAACTGAAGCCTATGTCGTTCTGAGCATTAAGTTTCCCTCTGTTCTCGTTCAAGTGTAGGCAGTCGCCTATCCACTGCAAAGTTAAATGACGGACTTCCGAAGAGCATCTTAGAAGCAAATGGAAAACCTTATGCAACGACTCGTTCAACGAGTCTAACGCTGTCCAAATACTTCCTTCTACAGTAGACGAAGACTGATAAAGAATTTAACGAAAATATATTACTGAAATCGATTTTAGTCCTTCTTATTCTTCTTATGGTCGTGTACTTACTCCTTCGAAGGGATTCTTAAAAAAATAAAATGTGTCTTTGATCGATTTTGGTAAACAGCTCAAATTAAGCAGTGCACCTAACAACGTATCCGCGTACGCTTGACCTATAGTGCCTTTCGGTGTACTGTGAACAATTACTAATTTGGCTAAGGGAGGGATCGAACAGAACAGATACAATATAGTGAACCAATATCGGCGAAAGAGAATCAGATTACTCTCTGCCGCTTCTTTATAAAGTATGTCCAAAACAGGTTTAAAACACGCCGTTATCGTATCTGTATCATTCCTGTCTGTTTGTAACTCAGACACAATGCCGTCAACAAACAGTGTAAGTTCTAGTTCACGCTCATTATCATCTATGAATAAAGAAATAAATTGTTCATAGATCTGAAAAAGGCAAGAAATTTAGAGCTTATTCCTTCGACTAAGTATCGGATATCTAAACGCGTGTGTACCTGCTGTTCCTCGAACAATTCTGGCTCTTGTAACGCGACGCTCGCATTTTGTATTATGGTCTGCCTTATCTTATTAAGCACATCCGAGGGCTGAGGTGTCTTCTGACGTTTAGATTCTGATAGTACACGGCAGTAGCTCTCGAATAAGTAAGGGATCACCTGTTTTTCTGTTACATGAGAATCATTGGGAGAGCCTCCGGCAGGTACCAATTTCGATTCGAGATCGGATGATAATAATCGCTCGAAAACTGCTTGCTCAATCGAATCAACATTGATGAATACTAGTCTCCGATTCTGTTCATTGGTCTCCGTCCCGTGCAACGTTATTCCGAGAACGTCGCCGAGGATATTGTTAACTTCCTTATCAATCCCAGAATCGTTGGATCCTTCAACATTCCCGACCTCCACATTTTTCTCCTCCTGTTGCGCAACGTGACCGATCTTGTCACCTTCGTTAATAACTGGCTGATTTTTCGAGGAGAATGACACGGCATCGTTGATAGTCGAAAACAATCCAGCGAACGGATTGTTATTCATATTGTCGCACATCGTTTTCCTCGTTAAAACTCGATCGGAATTGTTGGGAACATAATTGACCTGGGAATAGGCTGCCAAAATTTAATGTTCAACCTAAAACTATTGCAAAATAAGGTAAAGTATATTGTTCCACACGCACACTACCCCGCACCGTATGGCACCACCAGTGAACCTCATGAACCTTACGACTTACAAATATTATGGACGAGTAGTTCGTGAGCATGTAAAGGTGGGGATCCGAGGAAAATTAGACAGAGAAAAGAAGCGATCTTCTATCGCACGAGCTTCTCAAACTTTATATCACGCATGTGCAACGTGCAATCATCTCTGGTTTTGTTATACAATTCTATTTCGTAGAGTTGATTCACATCGAGCCGGGGTTCTTTGATCTTTCTTGAAACAATAAATAATTTATAAATACCATGTAGAAGTACTAATTTTCCATACACATCCGTATATTCCCTCTCTGTTACAATCATGTATTATGTAATCTCTATTATGAAATAAAAATTGTTAGAAATATTCATGCTTTTATTACTATAGATTTAATTGAGTGAGGAGTAAATAACTAAATTCTATATAATTTACGTGAATTGCTTTATTACTTATCGCAGCATACATTGTAGAGATTCTATATTTTAAGAGATGACGTTTGACACATTTACTGAGTAGACAGACAGTAGAGTAGTTCCATTTAAACGATGGCCTCTCCTCGACCGAAATCTCCTCGACCGCCTATATCCGCGAGAAAGGATGAGAAGGAAGAAACATTTTGGAATAAGATCGGCACGTTAGGCCGGAAAAAGCGTATTAAA
Organism: Ceratina calcarata; assembly: GCF_001652005.2. Classification (NCBI taxonomy): domain Eukaryota; kingdom Metazoa; phylum Arthropoda; class Insecta; order Hymenoptera; family Apidae; genus Ceratina; species Ceratina calcarata. The sequence continues at coordinate 313,113 of NW_017173655.1, read as the reverse complement.
GAAGGTACATCATTATATTTAACGTAGCATCGTGGTAACCTTGCTTCTCTTCTCCGGATTGCATTACCTTATATGGTACGAGTGGTTTGTTGCCTCACGCTTTTATTTACTGTTAACAATACCTATGCAATTAACAATTCTTATATTATTTTAATAAGTATTCCTTATAAGTGATCTTCGATTTTAATTTTTTCCTGTACAGTTCAAGAGGTACAGGAAGAAGGGAAATATGCAATTGATTCACCAGGATATGCGGCTAATCCAGAAATGCCACCGGAGGAATATGCCTTGGATGAGAACGAGGAACGTTCGATAATAGAACCGAGGTCCTTAGAGGATTCCAAGCTCAAGGAGCTTATATTCGTCTTGATCGAATGGATCAACGACGAATTAGCTGATCAGAGGATTATCGTCAAAGATATCGCGGAGGATTTGTATGATGGACAAGTATTGCAAAAACTATTAGGTGAGTGACAACAGTAAGGAAGAATGTCCACAGTTTAATTATGATACGTGTTCGTTTTTTAATTGTAGAAAAATTGACCAGAGAGAAATTAGATGTACCGGAAGTAACGCAGTCAGAAGAGGGTCAGAAGCAGAAATTGGCAGTCGTGCTTTCGGCTGCAAATCGAGTATTAGGCCGTTATCCACCGTACAAGTGGAGCGTTGAATCGGTTCATTCGAAGCATATCGTCGCCATTCTACATCTACTGGTTGGCCTGGCAAGGCAATTCCGCGCGCCCGTCAGATTGCCAGAAAGAGTAGCCGTGCAAATGGTAGTCGTGCGTAAAAAGGATGGACAATTGATACACAGGACGGTTCGGGAAGAGATCACGTCGACGTACGATGATTTGGGAATGCGCTGTGAACGAGACGCCTTTGATACTCTCTTCGATCATCCGGCTGATAAACTAGCTGTAGTTAAAAGAGTATGTTAGAATCCTTGAATCACGAAAGGCTATGTACAATTCGCGGCACGACTGATAATATTGTATTTCAGTCCCTGATTACTTTCGTCAATAAGCATTTAAGTAAGGTCCACTTGGAAGTGACGGATCTGGACACACAATTCCACGACGGTGTATTCTTAACGCTTCTTCTCGGACTTCTCGAAGGTTTCTTCGTGCCTCTTGGAAGCTTCCACCTAACTCCTAAGACACTCGATCAAAAGGTGCACAACGTCTCGTTCGCCTTTGACATCATGCAAGATATCGGTTTGCCTAAACCCAAGGCGCGTCCGGAAGGTGGGCATTATTTTTACTTATTGAATTAAGAACAGACGAAAATCCAATCGGTTATTTAATGACGTTCTGTTCACAGATATCGTGAACCTGGATTTGAAGTCGACGCTACGAGTATTGTACAACTTGTTCACAAAGTACAAAGGCACGAATTGAAATATGATCGACGGATGAGTTAATCGATGTTACTAATTCGCTAACCAAAGAGTGGTTTTCACAGGAGTAACGAAGAGGATAGAACTGCCTTTTTAAAGCTTAACATTTTATCGATACAATAATACATTTTATATATTCTTAAATGGAAATAAATCGTTTCACTTTTTAAAACCATCTGATATTTATTCCCGTCCCCACAAATTTTTTTTATCGATTAGAAATCGAACAGTTTTCGAGAAACGTTGACCGGGTTCCGTGACTGAAAAATCGTGTCCGTCATGTTTGGACATTTATCGTTCCGTTTATGACATGCTGCACAGCGTTCCAGTTATTCGTTCCAATTCTGCGATGCATATTGTAATGGAATCTGGCGAATAAATGGAATAGCGCACGGAAGAGCTAGGAGACTGATAGGGAAGAGACTCGATTTATCGTCGTCGATTCCATCACGATTTCTGTAAACGTGATTTGGAGGAAGATGTTACCAGAGCACGCGACGCTGCGACTTATTCTTGTCATCATAGTAACCGCTCCCGGTGTAAAATCACAGAGCAGAGCCCGTACTTGCGTTTCGCATCGTTCTTCTCGTTTCTCATTCATTTCTGTCTGTGTAAAAATTATTTAACGAAGATGCGAGATAAAGTTTACGGTACCGACTCGAGGTCGAAGAACATCCGCAAGAAGAGTCTATTCGAAGAATATGCTAAGATGTTTCGCATCCTATTGGCAACTTGGATCCAAGGTGCTCGGTTCAAGAATGATAAAATAAACGAGGACGAAGACGATTTAATATTACCGAGCAACGAAGAGTGGCGTTTTCGAGCGTACTATCGGTTGGTCGAGTTGCAAAGAGAAGAGGATAGTCTCGCTAACAAAAGGTACATAAGAAAGACCCTGCACTTATTTAATTAGTTTACCCACGTTTGAATGATAGACATTCTGTACATTATCCCGTATCGCGTCACTGATCCGAATATCGTCTCGTTTCGTTATCACCAAATATCAGTTCAATCTCCGGTTTGATCTGACGTGCGATTAAAATTAGAACAATTCGAATTAAATCGGCCTCCCTTCAATAGTAAGTTCCGATCGTTTTGGGCAATGAGAACTAGAAAATAATGGAGAAGTAAGTAGCTGACTCGTGATATGATCGATTGCGAATCTAATCGAATATCAAATGAGAGAATGCTCTACAAGGAGTAATATGATCGAAGAGTCGACGAGGAAGCTAAGCTGGAAACGGAGACGGAAGCGAAGTCGAAGGTGGAAGAGCAAAAGGCCGATTGGGAATGGGAGCCTAGAGGACAAGACTACAGCTTGAGGGCTAAGCCCACGAACCATCGAAACGAGGAGTCCAAGGAAGGATCGTTGACCAGCGTGATCGGTGTCGGTGGTTCGATGACCGAAGCGTACATCCAACCGGGTTGGCGTGCCAACGATATCTTGTTGGCTGCAAAAGTACTCCAGAGAGCTCCTTCTCCACGGTATTCAGATGAAGCTGAGATGCGTCGAGTGTTTGGGCTCGTCTACGACGTTCTCAGATGTAAATCCTCACGATATTACGTACAGACTGTTTCATGCATTTATAATAGAAATTGAACATTATTACATTACGTTGAATACTATTAATATTCTTCAGACAAAAAGGTGTTCTCTCGTGCCTTGGAGGATGTGGGATTCTGGCGACGCTATAGCAGGATTAAGGACCAAGAGAAGATCGTTTGGTTGTTACTTTATGATATGCAAGGAAGGAAATTCTTAAAACCGAGGTCTGAGATTGCAGCTCGCGAAGAACGCGAGAAAATGTTCAAAGCAAGTTTTGCCTTATAACAAATAAAGTTTCCTGCTTCGTATTTGAGTAAAAAATAGTCTACTAAATTAGAGCTCTCATTGACTATACTTATTTCGTCTATTAGGCGGCAGGATTGAAGGATATCGAGAACTCCCTCCTCGAGGTGAAAACGCACCTCGCCGCCAGTATCTCACGTTTACGTATCCGCGGCTCGGCCCTGAACCTCGGTGAATATTCATCCTACGACGCGATAGAATTTTGGTAGTTTCACTAAATAGAGAAAACAGTAGCGTAACCACTAAGTACAATAGATATTGTGTGTCGGAAGACGAGCTGCTACCGACTCCTCTGCGAGTCATCGAAGGTGTCACTTGGGGCGAACCGTCCGCGATTGCTTCCGGATGGATAAACACCGAGAAGCTTCGTGGCAAGGAAAAGTTTCACAAGGAGATGTCGAGATTGAATTTGATCTACTGCGAGGGCGGCGAAGCGACGGAGCTCGGGGAGACGGAGTACGCGTTTGACCCCATTTGCCCGAAAGTGGTGAACTTGCATGGGAATGCACGAGAGACTCTGGCTGTTTCCAATCTCGTTCGCCAGCACCGTTTCGTGTTCTTAGTAGGTAGACCAGACGAAAACCTATTCGCATCACATGGAAGAACGATTGGATATCATTAACTCCGATGACGTTGATCAGAAAAATTATACTTATCATTGTTTTTGCAACGATGCAAATGTATCTTCTTTGTAGGAAAGATCGTTGTGTTTGGGCGCGGCAGCGTTGGCACAGGCGATCCGCGTGGGTCGCATCCGTGGCCCGATCATCTTGACTCATTCTCTGGCGCCACGACACACCGGATATCTGGCTGAACTCTTAGCCGACATCGAGCACGCCGGAAAGCTGTTGGCGTTCGGAGCCGGTGATCGTTGCTGCGAGTACGAGACTTACCTGAAAGACTTGGGAGTCACGTTGCAACGGTGTCGCGTATTTCCTGAAAAGTACTACCTACTCTCTCTCTCTCTCTCTCTCTCTTCTCTCTCGTCTTATCAACAGTTATATTTCGCATGAAAGTCTGATGATATTTCACACTGATCTCTTTCATTAATTTCGTTAGATACGTATCGTATCCGGTGAACAGCGAATTGGAGAGAGCTACGGTAGTATTGGCCGCGCCGTCGTGTAGCTACACGGGTGTACGAGATATCGTCGACCTGGCGGTGGCTCGCGGAGGGGACATCGACCTCTTGGAATCGTTGACAAATGCTTACGGCGACGGGAACGAAAATTACAACGATCAGGAACAGTGGCGAAATTTTTTAACGGATCAGATGTCCACTTTGAGATACGCCCTGACCAGACCCAACGTGCAGTTCGTCATATACGAGGTGCATACGATTTCACCTTCGGAGACGACGGACATGGTCCGAACGGTAGTAGATTCCGTGAACCAGATGGCTATGGAGAAACATCGCGAGCATCCGGTAAGCCCTTGGTTTCCATAATACAAGAATAGAAATATACAAATTGTACCAATTTGGATTCAAGAGGAAGCTTCCAAAAGAATCGAAGTCGACGAAATGGGACGAAGAGCTGCGAGAAGATTCTGCCTTGTCGCTTTCTAACATTTCTGTAAGATAGCCACGCCGCAGTATGTTTGCAGACGCATTAAGAAATTTCCTATGAAACGGTAGGTTCCTGACAGTGACCTCTTCGAGGTGGGCAGCATTGACGATATCTACGGGGAGAATACTGGTCATATGATGGATCCAGGATGCTTTCTAACGGTGATAAAACGAAAGGAGATGATGCAATTCGATTCGTTGTTTATGATCAAAGTAGCAGAATCGAAGGGATTGTTCGGGTGTCCCAAAGTTGAGAAGCTGTCGAAGCACGAGTCGATCTACGAACGATCGCCCAGGAAAACTGTACAGACAAGCGCGAGGAAACACTCGAAGCGTGTCAAGGTTCGTTGAACCGTTTAAGGATGTATTGGCTATATAATCAATCCCAAGAGTTTATGCACTTTAGAAACGCATTTTTTAAAAAGAAATCAGACTTCAGAAGAACATTGCTAATAATAAACAACAAAAAAAAATTTTCGATTTTTCCGAGATTTTTCCAAGGGGTACCCCTTCAATTTCTTCCAAATTTTCGTTTTTGGTCAATAACTCCGAAACCGTTGGTCGTACGGGAAAATTGCATACGATCTTTCTTGTAGAGGATGACGAGATCTACAATTTCCATGTAAAAATTTTTCGCTAGCGTTGATAGTTTCCGAGTAATTTGCAAAAAACTGTTTTTTTGTTTTTCGTCAATAACTCGTTAACTATTAATGCTAGCGAAAAACTTTTATATGGAAATTGTAGATCTCGTCGTCCTCTACAAGAAAGGTCCTATACAATTTTCCCGTAGATTCAACGGTTTAGGAGTAATTAAGGAAAAATGAAATTTTTTCCCAAAAGTTCGCCGTTTCGACGCTGGGATGGTCGGATTTTGTCAACATCAATGAAATGCCAGATAATCATACGTAACTCGTTAAATATCGAAGTTATAAGGAAAACAACTTTTATTTGAAGCATTTCTTTTTAATTATAGGAAATGCGTTTTTCTAAGGTACATACACTTTTGGGATTGACTGTATAGCCAATACATCCTTAAGTCAATTATACAATAATCTTTAGATTACTATTGATTTATAGATCGAGATCGATCGACTTATGACTCACACTTATTCCTCCTTGTCAAGGAGTACTCAGGAGAATCCAATTTGTCCCCGGCACGAGCGATGCGCCAGTTGGGGAGAAACCGCGTTTCAGGTACAGGAAGGAGACGCGCTCGTCACCAGTTTCTTCATTAGCCCGTTCTCTCCCAAATTACGGAAACGACCGTTTAAGTTTGCTCGTCGCAAAAGAAAATCGATTAACCGAATAGCCAGTATAAAAATTCAACCGATACCTCATGTCGTTTAATCGATCAGCTCGTGGAAATTAATCTCACTTTCTGCTTTGGGTATACTTCTATTTGCATGATTAATATTTAGATAGACACGCGTGCCATTCATTGCACACAGGTATATGCTAAAGAATCGCGTTTCGAAGTCCCGTCGCCGACGAAAGCGTTGCGAAAGCAAAAAGAAAGCGTGAACCGTTTGAGTACTCCTGCTCGCGGGAACTCGTTACGACAGAAGGCAAGTAATATAGTAAACGATGATAGAGTCAGCCGATCATTCTTTTGGTTATTTGCGTCAGAGTAGAAATTACGAACGATACGTTCGATATTTTCTCCACCGTCGTCGCAATTCGACGCGCCCGTCTCGCAGACCACGTTGAAACGAGAGAAAACCTCGTCCATGCTGTCCAGCTTACTCAGCTTCGAACCTCTGTCATGGTAATATCTCCTAATTCCTTACCAGTAGACTTCAGATTTCATGAAAAAACATTTTAAACAATGAAGTTTCATTTGGATTTGCATAGAATTCACAGTCCACTTATTAATTACCCTTGTGAGTTTTTATTTCTGTTAAAACTTGTATAGTCAGGATTGGAATGACGGTATTTCCTCGAGTACGATTTTGACGTCGCCGATCTTGGCCAGGGCGCTACGTCCCGTCCCCTTAGACAACATCGACGTCTCCGATCACGAGGAAGAGAAGGTTCAGATGCGACCGAGAATGAGGCAACAATGCTGGACAACGCGAGTGTCCCGGCTGTTGCATCCAGCTGGCTCTCCGTCGAACGTACTCGACACGCTCCTCGACATCGCTTAAAATTTCTACCGCCTTTCAACAACTCTCGATCTTTTGGAGAAATGAAAATTTCTACGAGGAGAAGATCACGTTCGAAGTAGACTGGCTACAATAGAAAATAATTATGCTATTTGTGCTGTGTAAATCTTTGAATAAAATCACCGTCAGAGTTTGATACCATGTCTTATCTCTTACAACACATTTCTATATAGTCTGTTATAGTACATACATACATATTTATAACGAAGAATAATTATAAAAACGAGCGAAAATCTCTATGTGCGAATAATCATCTGAAATTGCAGTGGTAAAGAAAAATTGTATTACCTCTTTTTGATAGGTGTCAACAGACAAGCTCGATCGAAGTTAAGTCCACCGAGAGAAACGAGATGAGCTTGAATAATTTCCACTGTGATCGCAATTAAAACATAGAAGAATGTATCTCGCGAAATTGTTACGTCGTCACCCGAACCGACCATGCGTCTACTTTCAACCTTGCAGAAAAACTAGCAAAGAGATAACAGTGCAAACGGTAAAATTATTTCCGAACCATTAATACAAGAGATTCGTTGCTCATTGTATTAATTACTTTGATCAGAAATACGATTTGTACCGGTTGGAAACTGGACCATCGACGACCGTTAAGATGAAGGAAGAAGACGCACTATACGCGCTGAGGATTATGATGTATATTAGACGGATGGAGCTAAAGGCGGCTGAATTGTACAGATTGCGGATGATCAACGGCTTCCTTCATTTGTATTGCGGTCAGGTAGAATCTCTCTCGTCGGATAAAGTGACCGAGATGGAAGAAAAAAATCTAGGTTTGCTTAGGAAGCCGTTGCCGTCGGCGCTAGAATGTCGATGACGGATAAGGACCTAGTTATCACGGCTTATCGATGCCACGGTTTCGCGGTGGTATTTGGCGTGACGGCACGCCAGGTATTCGCGGAGATGATGGGCCGCAAGACTGGCATCGCGAAGGGCAAAGGTGGCTCGATGCACATGTATGCGAAACAGCTTTTTGGCGGCGAGGGAATCGTCGGCGGTCAAGTGAGTCCCTTATATGTTAATTAAATACTATAATTATTGCGAAATTCGAATGCCGAGAGTCCACATCCTTAGCTACAGTATTTTTATACGTATACTCACAGATTCTCATATTACACACACATGTCGTAGATTATCAGATTACATTTGAATTAGAACACAGAGTAAAATCTCTTTCGACAAAAGGTACCGGTGGCCGCAGGGTTGGCGTTGGCCTTGAAATACCACAGCACCGGTGGAGTGGCATTCGCGTTCTACGGGGACGGCGGCGCGAATCAAGGCCAGGCCGCCGAAGCTTTCAACATGGCTAAACTGTGGAATCTTCCAGTAGTGTTCACATGCGAAAACAACGTGTACGCGATGGGCACGGCAGTGCACAGGCACGCGGCAAATACGAACTTCTACACGCGGGGTGACCTGATCCCAGGAGTGAGGGTGAGTTTCACCAACGCTTTGTCTTTTCCTTTTGGTTTATCCTCTTCCTTTCAGGTAGACGGCATGAGGGTACAGGACGTACGCGAAGCCACAAGATTCGCCAGGGATTACGCGTTGAAGAACGGTCCTATTATTCTCGAAATGGTCACATACAGATATTTCGGTCACAGTATGAGCGACCCTGGAACCTCCTATCGTTCAAGGGATGAAATCCGAACGGTGCAGACCCAACGGGATCCTATCGACCTGTTCTCCAAACTATTGATCGAGCAGGGCATGAAAACCGATGCCGAAATCAAAGTAAATAACTGACAGATTAGATTAATAAATATACATAGAAAGATTGTAGATATATGAATAGTAATACTGGAATGATCTCTGAAATCATTGATAGGAAATACGAAACGCCACGCACAAGGCAGTGGACGAAGAAATGGAAGTAGCAAAAGCCGATCCGGTTTTAGATTTGTCAGACATCCCTACGTACTTATACGTGAAGCCGCTGGAAAAAGTGCGCGGGAAAATAGCTTGGGAAAACTTTTGAGAGGACTCGATTTTATTTATTATTTCACTTGTTTATATATTCCATTTATTTATCTTGTGTAATAATGAACACGTTGTTATGTACTTTTCCGTGTACTCGGGTGAAATAAACTTGTACACGTTTTAAACAGTCGAATTGAACCACGTAGAATAGACGCCGTGATATGATGTGGCATGCGAGAGTGACTACGTGTTTGTTTCTCGTTTCTTACATCGTCAATTGGTATGATCAATTAAAACATGCCGTGCTGCGTCAGATCGAGAGGAGGAGCGAAGGAGGATATGTGACAAGGATAGGAGATGGTGTAGAAGAGGATGCTAAGCAAAGTTAGTAAAGAGTGAGTCGTGAGTCAATCGCTCATAGGCGCATTCTGTGCATATGTACGTGGAAAGGAAACGATAGGAAAAGAGAGAGAGAGAGAGAAAGAAGTCGAGGCGACAGATTCCAGCGAGCAACAAGACAGACAGTCTCTGCGGGAGTCGCCCTCCTGCTCCCACGTGCCCTTGTTTCAATCTCAACGAGTTTAAATATCGAGGAACGATTTTACGCGTCTCTCCTCGAGAGACACACCTAAAATGTAATTCAGCTATCGCTTCACATTTGTGTGAACAGTGAAAAAATGTCGTAAGAGGTGTTACGCTTTTAAATAAGATAAAACGTCGTTTAGTAAATCGATAAATTCGGTTTGAGATGATTACATCGGAAGAGGCGGTCTAGCAGGTGAGTTTCGTGACGTCGAAAAAGTCGTCGGCCGTAAAAGGTCCAAGGATAACGTACGCGAGATGAATTTAGTTGACAAGACAGTAAAAACTGCGTTTCGTTCTTTTTTTTATTCGCCGTTGCCGCTATCTTATCAGTTTGCATCCTGGCAGAATTTTATTATGGATGTTCGCATACGCATAAATATTGTCCCACTGATAATCGTTACTAAATAACAATATCTCATTACCGGAAGGAAGGGGAGTGACAAATTAGATAAAAGATGGGATCTTATACAGAATTCACCGATATATTACGAGGTAAATATATTTTAAGTTTTGAATAACAAAATTATATATGGAAATTCTTATAAATGAGCAATTTTTAGATGTAGTGCAATTTTTGGAATGTCTCCGAGAGGTGAAGCTGCCGGTAAATTTGGAGAGCATTCGAGACAATTTGCTGATACGATCAAAAGTTACGCTGAAGACTTTTGTAGTGGACAAAACTGGGAGAGGAGTCTCGCCCGAACCGTATTTGAATATGAGCGCAGGGTCAAAGGGCTTGATAAGCTTGGAAACGGAGACGGAGCTACAAGAATACGTGGGAGCGGGGGAACATTGTCAAATGCAGAAGGAACATAAAGAATCACAGCAGGATTATTACGAAACCTTCCAGGGAATAGAACCACCGAATAATACCGATAACAACCAGAGTAAAGACGAAGAAACTGAGAATATGTTAATAAACACTTACTCGAGTTTCTCGGCTGTACTGGCCAAAAGCAAATGTCAAATATGCGGCTCTCTCTATAGGAAGGAAGGGAAGAAGTTGTTCGTTTTTGAACAATACCGCGCGTGTTGGGTTGGTGAGTCTCATTCCAATCGAATATTTTCACTTTAATACAAAATAATGAAATTTATTCGGAATTATTTAGCTTTGATCGGATCGCACTTATTAATTTATGGAAACGATCGAGACAATCGGCCGTATACAATTTTACCAATTCGGGGATACTCAGCTCGAGCTGCACCGAACGCGATTCCTCGAGATCAGCGTCGAAGCGAATCCACTTTCGAGATCTTCCGTCCTGGCAGCAGGACGTATCAGGTAAAATAAAATAATAGAGAAAGAGAAATAACGATACCATGTAAGATTTGATATTTCAGTTTTCTGCGAAGACTCAAAAAGAGATGGAACAGTGGATAACGAGAATTTGCGAACTGGCGGGAGAAGATAATAACGAGCAAAAGAAGAGTGTGGATAATGTTATCACGAGCAATGACACGCAGTTGAACAACCAAGAAGATTCAAATTGCACTGAGGAGCAGTATCAAGATGTAGGCTCGTTGAGTGTTGAGAAAGTTCCAAACGAGCCTTCGACTGTACACGTAAATGAAAATGTTCCAAACCAAACTGATTCCAAAGACCCTATCAACACTTCTCTTCCTTCTTCCTCCCCGATTTCCGATACTGGTATTGTTCCTTTTCCTTCTCGACCTCATCCAGGACGCTCTCATGCTCCTCCGTTGCCAGCTCGAATACCTCGAAGATTACCCTCGCTGCCTGTTCAAAAATCGTCTTACCAATTCCCGGAGGAAGACGAAGACGACATTTATCACAAGATCGAGGACTTTCGAAACGTAACGACACAATACGAAAACGTTGGTGTAGCTAAGACGAACGAACCAGAAACGTACGACGACGTTCAAGCGAGCATTAAGACTGATAAATCTGATGATAAGAAAAAGAACGACGCTAAAAGAACGTCGATAGATTCATCGAATGAAATAACTTACGACGATACAGGCAACACTGTTTTAAATCGAGTGGACGAACAAGACCAACTCGCATCGTACGACGACGTCGAGGTATTCAATTTCATTTATATTCTTCTTCGTTGAATTTCATAATCAATCTCTTTTTATAGAGTGTGAAAGAAAAATCAAATAAAATCCAAACGCCAAGCAAGACGGATGAGCCTGTAAAGTCGCCGCAAAAAAGATCATTCCTAGACAGAGTCAGAAGCAGAAGGGAGTCTCCGAAGAAAGTTGAGAAGAAATCTAAGCGCAAGACTGCACAGCCATCGGTTGTAGAAAATCAAGACCCGCAGCCACTTTACTACGACGATGTGTCTGATCTAGTGAGCGTTCATCAAGAGACCTGTCTCGATGAAGAACAGCCCGAGTATACCAGTCCACCACCGCCTAGACCGATCTACACGAAGCCACCGGTAATTACAGACACAACTGATGGACACGAATTTTACGACGACGTCGCCGCGCTTAGAGAGAAATCTAAAAATCCAGATCAGGTAAGAGTCTTATGGTATAAGTTCAGATGCATTCATATATTTTGTATACTCTTGCATTGCATATTAAAATCCGCAGTCTGTGCACTAATGTGTCTTGAATCTTTAGAAAGTTTCCAGGAAATTGAACTACGAAGACCCTGTTCACGCGAATGTGAACCGGCTCGTGAACGAGACGACTGATAATTCTCGAATGGAAGATAACGAGCATTACAAGACGCCTCGAATCGATTACCCTCAATGCCTTCCTGAGCTGGAAAACGAACTGTACGATGATATCGCTATACTCGCTGAATTCACGGTTCGGCAGAAGGAAGTTCTTGGTAAAAAGGACGTCGAAGGCGTGAACAACAATTCGGAGAAGAGACCGTGGAATAGATTTGTCAGCGGAAGGAAATCTAAACCGGCCGACGTGATCGTTGAAACTAATAATAAAATTGTGAACGGGGTCGAGGATTCGGTCGATAATCTCGAGCAACACGGTCCGACACGAATGAACACGTTTCAGAAATTAATCAGTAGGATGGAGAGTCTCGGTAAAGCGTCCGCTAGAACGGGATCGTCGATGCTTTCAACGAACAAAACGAATCTCACCAACAACGCTTAATATATAGTCGCACGAATATTCACAGACCAAAGAAATCAATATTTTAATATCAAATCTATATTGTAAGAATCTTTTATTTTTCGAAATAAATAATGATCTGTAAACATGATTTATATTCGTTACCTTTAATAGCCCTGAATGTGTATCCTCCTTGTTGCTCCTCCTGGGATGCTTATCTTGGAATGTCCGTCTCTGTTTTAAAACTTCTGTCGTAGGCGCGATACAAATCGTTGTAGACGTTATTTGCAGCCTGCTTCAAAGCGTCGAACGTATCTATACTGTGCTTTCGAAAATCCTTCAAACGCACACCCGTGTTGGCTTCGATGTAATTCACGAACGATTCTGCCTCTTTCACATATAGAGGAAGAATCACGATTATCAGTATAAATAAAAGGCCGAAGAAAAGAGACCATGCAAGAAGTGTGAGGAATCGATATCCACTCCCTGAAACATAAATAAAAGCATCATAAGCAAACGTTCAGTTTAATCGTTTAAATAAGTAACAAGTATAAATGTATATGTACCTCTAGATGCTTGTTCATTATTATCTTGATGATTATTATTTAACGTCGAAGGTTCCGTCGGAGGTTCACTTTCGTGGAACTCTTCATTCTGAGAATTAGTAATATCGCTATCTAAATCTTGTTTCTTATCTGCTACTTTCTTTTTCTTTTTTTTACCCCCCTTCTTTGCCGTGCTGTTCTTTTCTGTGTCCGCTGAAAGCACACAAACTATGTATCATCCGCTTAAACATTTGTATTCTCCATCTTGAAACATACCTGTATTTAGTTTTCGCAGTTTTTCCCCTACTTCTTCCATCATAACTTTCACTTGCGACAAATAGGCAACAATATTATGAGCACATGCTTGACACTCGCTCGAATTGCTACAAGGACCAGCAACGCTGGCCACAGCAGGAGTCAGAGGGTTCTCTTTTAAATCCAACCATCTCAAATTCTTTAATTCACTTAAACTAAGTGGCAATCTACTTATCTGGAAGATCAACATATTTTCATGACACATGAGAACTCAAGTTTGTAATATCTTTTACTTACTTGATTCCCATAAAGGTCTAAATGTTTTAATTGTCTCAATTCTCCAAAATTAACAGGTATCTCTGTTAACATGTTTCTACTGAGATCCAGTTTAACGATCTGCTTAAGTTGTACGAAATTCACCTGAAATATATTGTAATTAACAAAAAATATGTAGATTCAGGAAATATATGTAACTTACTGGTAAAGAAGTCAAAAGATTACTGGATAAATCCAAGTGTGTCGCTTTCTTGATAGTTGCCTGGAATATAAAAAATACACGCGAATGATTAAACAATTTCAATGCGAAGCGGCGCAGCGAGAACGTGAAAGTTTTCCATACGTACAATTTCTCGAACAGGCACTTCTTTCAGGTCACACAAGCTAAGGTCCAGCGTTTCATCTTTCAGTCTATTCTTAACACCTTTTAAATGCATTTCGATAGTGCAAAAAGTGTGAAATTCTTAAAACGTGTCGTGTTCGGCGTCACCTTTCACCACCAATTGCAGCAATATGTTTAAGATAAATGAAACGTATACATCAAAGGACAATGCGATAACACAAGTATTTCATCTGGGCGTATGGAAACACGAAAATATTATTTCAGTATTCATCGCATACACGTACATCCTTGATCTCAACAATTTTATATAAAAACCGCAAAATCTTGTAGATCGAGTGTATTACTTACGTGATAGCCGAGCACAAATATCAAACGGTCACGAATATTATTAATTTTCAAAATCTGTCGAACAATTTAGCAACTTTGCGGACTGCACGTCTGTTGGTAAAACTTGTTGAAAGGCATAAGCACAGCTACAACTTTGACTAGCTGTACGTGTAAGTTTCACCACGAGTGCAATATCACATCGACGTGTACGACTATGAGTCAGAGCATCTGTGTATGTCGATCCTTCTAATCAAATGATTATGGTTGATAAGCGTCTAGAGTCCAGGTAACAGTTACCAGTTATTGTGATACAATTGGATGAGGAAAATTGACAAGTGAGGAAGAGTTTTCGTAACAGCGATTTGTAATGAACGACGGACAGTATCGATCACGATTTACTTGATACTGATACTGATACCAGCTGATACTCCGATTCTGACCCTGGCCAAGGAATTCGTACGCCACGAGTGGTATCGCTTTTATGTTCAGATTCCTTTACTCTTTGAGGAGAAATTAATTGTTCCGTAATGTCTACACGGTATATGAAAAAAGTATACGGAGGCGATGTGTTACCTGTGAAGGATAGTGAAAATGAGGGTGAGATCGACAATTCAATAATTGGCGATGTTAAGTCCAAGGCGTTTAATTTGTTCGACGTGGTACGTATATACATGCATCTTGCTGTATCTCAATAAATAATTTAACCTATTGTTCATCCTCTTTTCGTTTAGTTAAATGAAAATTCCGAAATTAGCGAGAAAGAAAATGAAGAGGAACAGGCGATCGTGGAAACTTGCAGCGATGAGACTAAGCGTAAAAAGAAGAAGAAGAAGAGAAAGAAGTTGGAAGGAACGAAAACCCAACACACTGTTGAATCTAAGGAGAACGATATTGATGAGATTGAGGAAACAGTGAGAGAAGTGAACAAATTACTCGGAGAACCACTTCCAGGATGTAGCTCTCAAAATGCTAATAATGCTCAATGGGTCGAACATAGCTCGAAGGAGGGTATTCTAATGGTGCAACATAAACATTTGAATGCATATAACGAACTGAAAAGAATTTTTGGTAGTAAAACAGTACAAGCTGATCAAAGGTATGTTCTTTTTTTCCTTGGGATTGTGTTCTATGAACAAGTATACAATCCTAAATAATGTTAACCGTAATAGGAGAAACAGAGGCCGTTTGGGTCATCTGAGGAAGACCTGGTTGGTCTCTGCTAAAGACAGATGGTCACGTTTTACTAAATATGGCCTTTCGATGTCTTTGGATCATACTATGAAATCTACTAATAACATTCAGTACTTCGTGTATGAACACAGCCCATCGTACAGACAAGTGCAGATGAAATTTTTGGAAGCTGTTGAAAGTTTGAAAAGCCCTGAAAATATTGTTGTACGTCGCATTGCTTTATAAGTTGCACAGAGAGCATTGTTTGAAGGTAAATTAACTGCTTCAACTCTCGTTTTAGGCTATAGTCAATGCGCATCCTTATCATATAGATTCGTTGTTGCAACTGGCTGAATTGTGTAAACTCAACGAAGATTTAGCAATGGCTGCAGAATTCACGGAACGAGCTTTGTACTACCTTGAATGTGCTTTTCATCCATTGTTCAATATTACAACCGCTCATTGCAGATTGGATTATAGAAAGCAGCAAAATCGAGCTTTATTTATAACTTTGTTTAAACATCTTAACTTCCTCGGCGGACGTGCATGTTACAGGTAACAAAATCAATAACCTAATCTCCTTAGGTTTTTGATGCACACGCTTCGTATATTTGCATTTACAGAACGTGTTTGGAATTTTGTAAATTACTCTTGTCGCTCGACCCGGATACTGATCCTTTGGCCGTGGTCCTCTGTCTCGATTTTTACGCCCTAAGAGCAAAAGAATACGAGTGGTTCATCCAATTTTACAATTTATGGGCCAGCACGAGAAATTTGTTTCAATTACCAAATATAGCATACAGTTTGGCGCTGGCACATTTTCATTTAGGTGATAAAAAGTCTGCCGACGAACTGCTGCAAAATGCGTTAATAATGTTCCCGGGTGTACTTTTACCATTGATGGAGAAGTGCGGCATACAGTGCGATGAGAAGGTGCTTGAACGATTTCACGAACCTCCCCAGAAAATTCGGAAGCTCTCATACAAGAAGTAATATTTTCCAGGTACAAACCCATGAGTTCTTTAACATTAAAGCTGTATTTACGACCGCGCCGGCGTTGGAAAAGCTGCAGAATCTGTACATCGCGCGCACTAATTGTCTGTGGAAACATGCGGATCTTCTACCGTGGATACGTGAGAACGCACACATCGTGTTAAATCGTGTCGATGTGAAAGATTATTGCGTGAAATATTACGAGATAAAACGAGGCACGCGTTATCAAGGAAAACTGCCAAAAAGTATTCTACGGCATATTATACTGTCCGACATGAAAGACGTTACTATAAACGTACAAGAGGTACGTTCATTTCTACATTTAAGTCGCGTGAAGTATTCCGTTCTATAATCTCGTTTATCTACATACGCTGGTTCGTTATGTGAAATTACAGATACAAAATGACGGTTCCATTTTCTCACACGATCCTCTGCCACCTGCGGACAGTATCGATATTTACGAACGGCCCACTGTAAATATAGACACGGCTAGAACCGGCAATCTGTTCACCGTTTTCCTTTCGTCCATATTTTCTGGTTTTACAACCGGTAATTTGGACGGATTAAATCTATTGTAAGTATAAGATAATAAGCGCAAAAAAATTGAGTTATTGGGATACATCGTATGAATTTTTTAGCTACGATAACGACGATTAAACGTAAGCAGATCGCTGGCTCCAACGTGCTAATAAATCAGAGTACAGAAAATTTACTTTCCACTTGATAATATTAAACTGAAACCATACATGTATAGATACTTTTCAAATGTTAAGTACTTTTGTAAAAATATCATACGTTTCGTGTCAAGCAATATATTTCATGATTATTAATCGTAGATTTTTATTGTGATCGTCATAAACGTTATCATCGTTATTTTGAATGAATTAGTTTCGTATATTTGAAACTTGGTATACTCTGATCATATATACATACAAAATATGAGATTTTTCGTGTTATTTGTACGAACTTATAATTGTGATTATTTTTATGAAACCTTCGGAGCAATCGTTACGTATCCACTGAAAATTTGTAAATACATGAAATAATATATACGTGTATATAATATATATGTAATAAATACACTATATCGTTGCAATGCTTGTAACAAGATACTCTTTAATTATCCACGGCTTATAAATACATTACACACGATAATGCCGAATACATACTCTGTGTGTCTCATTAAAAAAGAATTAATGTTCAAATACTTATCTTATGTACAGATTCGTGTAACAGTCGTATTATTTGCTGTTAATTAGTTGTCCTCAAACTTCCGAGATTTCCTGTACCTTTACTAAACGTAAAAGCTACAGTATTTCAATAATAAGCATAAAAACCTGTTTTTGTGTGCGTTTACTCGTGTGATGCTGGGCGTTTCCTTTTAAATATTTCCATTAGTAATTGTATAATTAAAGACGCGCGTTTTACGGTATCAAACTTCAAGAGTGCAAGTAGTAGCAAATTGGAAAAGTTGTTGACATAACGTTTAGAGAGAGACCGTCAGTCCATGAAGTGTAATTCTTTTTTATACAGAACGTCACTTGTATTTTCATTCATCTTACACCATGCTATGAAACACGGGATTGTAGCGGCAAATTCCAGGACCGTATTCCTGGTAAGCCTTCTTCGTGTGGCAAACTTTGTAGAATTCTGGGTCACTGGCTAATAGAGCACCACCGTACCAAACCGCCCAGCGTTGCTTGTGATGCGATATCACGTGAACGTCTACAGGCTTCGGCTGAATAATAGAAATGATCAGTGATCCTGATACTGTCTTCTACCAAGATGCGAAATAAAGCTACCAACCGTGATAAGACTTCCGCTTAACAATTCGCTAACTTTTAATCGCGCGTCCACGATTCGTTTTATGTCACGTTGTAGCCGTCTGCCGAAGTCTTTGAACATCGTGGAGCCTCCCGATAGTACAATGTTATTATATAGTGGCCTCCTGACGTCTATCGGGCAGTTTTGGATCACGTCGTCCACGATCTCACTTAACGGTGTAGTGAAGTCTGGATTAGAGAACTGAACGACCCAACGGTAAAGTTAAACATGTATATAGAACGTTTTCATTGCATATTCTAATTCGGAGACTCACTTCAGGATGAAAAAATATTTCTGGCCCAAGGAACCTTTCGTAGCCAACGTCCACTGTGAAAGGTTGTTTTGTAATACTATTGATACCCTCGTATTTCTTTATTCTTGTAGGGTCAGTGTCGTATCTGGCAAACTCTTTCGAAATGTCAGGGCATATGTAGCAGTACTTTTCTTTTATCGCTTTAGCCGTTTCCAACGACTGCTCAGGTGGTATTCCAATTTCTCGTTCTCTTAATAAATTTTGAATGAAATAAGTAATATCGCGTCCAGCGATAGGAATGTGTTTTATACAGCTTCCTATAACGAAACCTTCTGCCTAAATAAACGAAACAAATCATTGGTACGTTGCGATTCATTAAAAATTGTGTTTTGTTCTTCCTTTACATACCACCGGTATCACATGTGTCACACCATCTCCACTGTCGACAACGACACCGGTCAAAGTCCTATCCTCTATTGGCTTAGACGTCCAAGAGGCAGCTATTGCTAATACTGCTTGTACAGCTATATAAAGACCTGGTACATTAAACGATTCAAACATTATTTCTGCAGTGTATTCCCTGTTCTCGGGAGTGTTCAACGGCGGTTCGGTAAGTAAAAAATAATGATCTTCCGGCTCTGCCCTAAGGTACTTGAAAATACATTGCTGCAGAAATTTTTCCATTAAGTCCCAGTCTTCCACTAATCCATGTCTGACTGGATACTAAGCAAAATGAAAAACAGTTTACGAAACATTTTGTCGGCCGATGGTACCGTCAATTGACAGGTCAACATACTTTCACGGAATAGCCAGTAGCTTCGAAAGCTTCATCTCCGATGTAGGCATCTAAATCCTCGACACCTTTGGTAATTCTCCTGGTATTGGTATCTCCCACTTTCGCAGTTTCTTTAATAGCAATTGCAGACGGTATCATAAGTTGAGGTTCTTTATTGCCTGCAAAACCTAATTTCGTATACCTGTCAAACGAAACGTTACAAACGTATTACGAACAAATCTGAATTATAAATAATGATATTGATTAAATACATTCATCGGTTTTTACGCGGATGCATAATTAAAGAAGTGAATCATTAATGCATGTGGAAGCCGGATGATGTATAATATTCCTCCATGCGTTTACACTCGTTACTCATTCTTTCAACTATTTACTTTTGTTCAGATGAATTTTTTAAATACGTACCCCGTACCCACGTCGATTACACATGCTGGGAGTCGGCCGAGCATCCTGATTTCTTTGTTAAAAGCGATTTTACTTTCAGTTTACGGGAATAAATTTTAACTATAACTCAAATTCAACGCGAAGTCATCCCAAATAACCACACCCCCCTTCAGAGATAAGGCGATGACTAACCATAGAGCATTGAAGCTCAATGCCATAGAGATAGTACCATCGCTGGTGAGGCGCCAGTGGCGCCGCGCCATGCGTTGAATAATAGCGGAATTCAGATATCAGTTTCCTTTCTCATTTGTTTCCCACTATTCCAGGATGTCGGGGATGTCCTGACAAATGACGAACGATCGGCATTGGATCGGCATGGTATAAAATAAATACGTTGATTTATTACTGATTTATTACTGATTTATTACTGATTTATTACTGATTTATTACTACGTGAGCCGTATGTGAGGTATAAGATTTTTTATCCGCTGTCAAAATTAATCTTATTTGATAGTGCTATTAATTTTATAATTTTTGTTCAATTCAGTGGAATGAAATCCATTCGACGTTATTCAAATTCTAGAAATCAACCACCTCCTTCACTGTGTTCAAACAAAATAATTACAAAAATGATAAACACGTTCATATTTATGGATTTGGAAACGACCGGATTAATTAAAGGAAGCTTGATGCCAAAAATCACAGAAATCTCACTGATCGCGGCATCGAGAAGTGGTATATGTAATGCTACAAATGCATTACCAAGAGTTTTGCAAAAGCTTGTTTTAGCTGTAAATCCAGAGAAACCCATCCCTAGAGTTGTACAGAATATGACAGGTACATTTACATGTAATGTATATGATCACTTGTATTAAGGAATTGACGTTTTAATTTCATTTGAAACGAATAATATTTACACGTGTTTTTTTATATATTTTATTACAGGTTTATCAAATGACCATTTGGATAAAGTTGAATGTTTTAACTCTGATGTATTTGACTTAATTATTAAGTTTTTAAAACGACAAACAGCACCAGTTTGCTTTGTAGCTTACAATGGAAATAGATTTGACTATCCAATACTTTTATCAGAACTTAAAACAATTGGCCAGGTATCATGATTTCTGATGAAACGTATCATAGATTGTAAGATTGGAAATAATTAAATTTTCTTTTACAGACTTTCAGTGAAGATATTTTAAGTATTGATATGATGTATATAGTTAAAGACTTTTGCTCACGTAAAACACGCTTGGAGTTGGACTATAATAATTTACTGAACGATGGGTATGACGAAGCTTTATCTATTGCATTGGACTCTACTCTGAAGCATGTCATGAAAATGGATTGTGATAATGATGCTTGTTCTAATGAAACTAGAGTAACTGTGGCTTCCTCCAACGATGTGAATAACAGTCCAGGAACTAGTTATGCCAAAAGAATGCAGGCAATCAATGAGAAGACGCCTGAAAGTCAAATTCTAAAGTCGCACAATAACAATGTACAAAACTGGAAGGCGAATACTGTAAGAAGGCAATTAAACTTTATATGTCCACCAAGTGATTTTAAACTAGGTACCGTTTTAAAGTACATTTGTGGTTTTGAACCTGAAAATGCACACAGTGCAGAAGGAGATTGTCTCAGTATGATACATTGTGCTATTGCAATGAAAGACTTTGCCCAAGAAGCTGATTTGAAAGCAGTACCCTTAATTAATTTTACCAAAGCGTGATATATTTTAGATGATATTTTTTTTATATTATGAACGTACTTCTTTATTTCTACGCGTATACTGGGTATTCGGCTAGTGGTGAAAAGAACTTAAGGAGCCATTCTGGAAGTCTGTCGTCAAAAGTGAAAAAAAGGTGTCTTTGAAACTGTTAGTTGTAAGTTATTAAAAATTTCTTCTGATCGTACGCGAACTCATATTGAATGGTATATCTTACACTTTTAGAGGCATATTGCATCTAAGAACCGAGTTCGCCAATTGAAATCTCGCATGCACTACAATTATTCTTGACTTTCGTCTATAACTTCTAAAATCGTTCCTTTTATTCACTAATAACCGAATACGCTGCTTATGTATATTTTATGATACATATTTTAAAAAATAACATATTCTATGATACATGTTTTAAAAGATTGCAAGTACCAAAAACACGTAAAAGTTAACTTCTATATTGATTAAAAGAGTTTGTTATTTTCATGTGTGATTACGTGTAAGTTAGGTATAACTGAGAAAGAAGATTGGACTGATATATAGTATATATTTATTAAAAATGTAAAATTGATACCTTTAAATTTGTTTGTAAGTATTCAAAAGTTTATAATAAAAGATGATAGTACAAAGGAGCTTACGATATATTTTTAAGAACTCACTGATTAAATTATGATATTATACATGTCCATCGTTGTTCACTCGTAGCTTCAGTTTCATCTGAAAGGTTTACTTTTTTATTGCAACTAATAATTTATTATGCTCGTGTGCTTACATACCTGCTGTCATCCCGTTCTTACTAGTTATTTCATATAAATCTCGTAGTTTTACTGTAATTTGAGCAGACGATAGTTTTCAATTTCAATTGATAAAGCTTATTAATTGATTCTAAATGTTTTCTCTTTTTATTAGTAATATTACCTTCAATGTATTTATCTCCACTTGAATGTGATTCGTCCGCTAATATTTTTAATTCATTTCTTGTTACTGCAATTATACAACAATCATAATTTTTATTTGTAAGTAGAAAAATTCTATTCAGATGTCAATCAAAGATTTGAAGCATTAGACTGACTATGATCAACAAAGCAAATATTTCGCTCATCGTTACGTTAGTTTGGGCATTATATATTATATAATTACAAACATAACTTACAGATATATTTAGCCAATATGAATGACTGCGACATAATATTTTTTCTAATATCCTTTATGATGTTATCAATACGATTAGCAATGTTATTCATTTCTAACGATCCACTCGCCTCCAGTAAATTGAAACTTGGATTCCAAAAATAGTCTATTCTACGACGCTTACATGCGTCCCTTAGCTCTATAAGCATCTGAAAACGTACATGGTACTTTACATACGTGTACATATATATAGGAATAAATACAGTTTTGTAGATGTAAGACATTACCTTATAAAAAAGGTATGTAAATGATGTTCTCTTCAAGGCTGTATTATCTAATTCTTGCAGTTTGTTAAGGAACACCGTCTCTATAAAATAGCTCTTCAAACATGCCCAGTTTTGAGTATCTCGTAATTTCTAAAAATCAAATGATGATGTACAACTGTTCAATGATATCAAAGTGTAAATACTGTCTCTTGAAGTACCTTCATCTGACGTATAACAGGTTTTAAATGACCATACATCGTAAGGATGTCTTTCTCCTGAAGGCTGAAAGCAAGTCTCCAGCTTAAAGAAGAACTGGCATCGTTCGATACTATTGGTACTGCAAACCACGGATTTTTCCGACACTAACCAATCGATAGATATTTAGAATAAATGTGAATATTTATTTAAATATAGGATATGAAGGATATAAACCTTTTCAAGCCAAGAGAAGTTCGTTATAAATAATTTAACTGCATTTATGTCAAAAGCTAATACAGGTACTAAATCAACGCTCATCTCTTCGGATGCTCCTGGTATATTTAATTTTATAGTAAATGCTGGACCACTCTTGTACGTCTTGTGTATTGCAACTTTTGCATAAAAGAATGATTCTTGGTTTACTGTCATATGGTGTTTGTCTCCATAAATCGGTAACTCATCAACAACTTTAGTCATAACTCCTTCTATCCAACTACGAAACTTGTCTGGGTTCAGAAGACCATCACTAATAAATTTATTGATTGACCTGAAGAACATAAAATAATAGCAACTTGAAATTATGTATTTAATTATAATAATTTATTTATATACTTAATCATGATAATTTATTACGTCTTCTCTTTATCCGAAAGCTTGTTAGACTTCTTCGAATTATATATGTTACTAGTATCGTTTATTTCTATTCGTATAAATCCTTCTCGTGGCGAATAGAACTTAATAGAAAAAAATATAAGTTAAACATTTCAATTCTTACCCTTATATAATTGTAATTAATAGGAAGTTCCAAAATTATATTTAAATCGAATTCATTTGGTGCTCCAACTTTTGTACCTTTATAAAAACTGCCACAAAATTTTATTTCTTTATACGCTTTCGCGAACAATTGATCCTTCGCTACCATACGTTCCGTTATGGTTTGAATTGCCTGTTAGATTAAATTGTAATGAAGATGTAAAAAAATATTAAAAATAAAAAATGATTCCGATGCCATGACATTTATTTAATTTAAGCAGAATTTTGATAACTATGTTCATATCCGATTACTGTAACTATACATGTAAACGTAAGAATTATAACAAACAATGATCTTAGAATTGAAATCGATCTTCAATTGAAATTCACAAGCATCGCAATTTCACGTTATCGAAATTCTACCTGCGATTTCGAACGTACCTGCCGTAAATAAACATTATTTCTTTTCACTTGTTCATCATTTAACGTTATAAACCTTTTGTTTATTAATTTAAATACCGCGTCGCTAGAAAGATGTTTCTCGGCATCTGCAGCCTGCACATACGAATAGTCATTGTATTAAAATGATAAATTTTTATACAGTTGGCATAAGACTACAAAACAATCTACAAACCATGATTGTTACAATATTTCCTCCTTTATTTATATATACACTTGTTTGATTATATATTGTCAAATATTATTCCAATGAGAATAGTCACTTCCTGGAATAAAATTACCTCATTCAAATATGAAATTCATTATTAAATGAAATTACATGTTATAACATTACATAAATATAATTCAAAAAATGAAGTCAAACAAGCTATTTCTTACACGATGACTTTTGAAATTCTGTATGTATGCAATTATTAACTTACGAAGTATTCCTAAATAATTCGCAAGTATGCAGCACGTTAAGTACACATGATCGTATCGATATCCGAATTAGTAAAACCACAGTTGCACGTTGCACGTTGCGCGTTGCACTGATGAAGTCCGCACAGCACCCACAGCACACTGCAGCACACTAATAATAAGAGCTTTGAAAGCATAGAGTGTAAACGTATAACAGGCGACTTGATATATACATACATATATGTAGTTCGCTTGCTTCTTATCAAGTGTTATTCGCGTATCAAGAAACATACGTGTGAGTGTGTGATTATAGTTTAAAACATGATAGGGGATTAAAGATATAAATCAGTTCATTGCAATAAGTATTGTTTGAGATCTGAGCGCAAGGTGAATTTTCTATGTAATATAACTTATTTCACCGTTTTTATTCTATCTATACAATTTCTCTGCACACACTATGAGCAAATTTAGATACATAATTCGTATTTAAATAACTTAATAGATTGACACTTTAAAAAAAGAGATCGCTTTTTTATATGATCGTCGCACAGTGTACCTGATTCGTATAATTAATGAAAAAATATGAAATTTATTTGGGTGTGGTAATGTCTAAAAACTTTTCGCAGACTAATCGCAATTTTCTTAAGACGTCCTTCCCGATTGCATCGCTCTTTTTCGTAATCTCGCTCAGTTCGCCGCACAGCTTGTTCACACATTCATCGAGCTCTTTCGTCATTAACGGACTTTCGTCAGAATTATCGACATGTCGATTCTCGAGTTTAGCGAGCTTCTCATTTCTTTCAAAAGCCT
Organism: Ceratina calcarata; assembly: GCF_001652005.2. Classification (NCBI taxonomy): domain Eukaryota; kingdom Metazoa; phylum Arthropoda; class Insecta; order Hymenoptera; family Apidae; genus Ceratina; species Ceratina calcarata. The sequence goes on along the minus strand of NW_017173655.1, from coordinate 287,672 downwards.
CATAGTTATCGCAAACGTGACGGATATCTCGGGAATGCACTACAACATGCCGCAAGTAACTTCGAACGTCCGCGAAGTCCCGAAGCTCGTAATAAGTCCTGTCGGATAGATAAGCGGGCAGCGAATCGCTTAGAGATGATTTTCTGGTAATAGCGCTGACTATTCTGGTAACTAAGTCGTCGTTTGGGCACATGTGAGTCACATAAACGAATGACTCCAGGGCTTCCTGCCGTACCCACGGATTCTCGTCTTCCAAAAGGCAACAGTTGAGCTCTGCCAAAGCGTTCGCCGTTCTGACTTCACAATTGTCAAAAGATTTAACGTTATTTCTTAAGTAATGCGAGGCCATCACTTTCACGTGCGGCGGACAGCATAATAGTGATGCTAAAATTGCTTCAAGAATCTGGAATCGTTCAATGTACTTGTAAAACGTTTTATAATTTATTAATTAATTGTAGATATTTTTCACATGAGGATTTTCGTACCGATGAAAGAGTATTCTTTTGAATTTTTTCGGGTTGCGTGACGCTGAATAATTTTAACATAAACTCCGATAATATGTCTAACTGCCTGTTTTCGAAAACTTCAATAGTGTTCGCGACAGAGTTCCATATTTGAGACAGCATGTCAGCAATATTCTTTTCTCCGAGATAATTAAGTTTTCCCATGAGAATCATTAACAGAGTCTTTTGACAAAAGAAAGATAATATTATGAAAATTTCTACAGCTATGCTCGTTTAAACTTACGAAACGATTCCAGTTTTGCACGGTCGGTTGCCGCTGCAATTCTATAAACGTGCTCGGGATTTCGTTCAATACGGACGCCAATCGAGTCTGTAAAACTGACTTCGTCTTCGGTGGTAAAAATCGAGCGACTTCCGTCCAGGATGGATTTTCGAGATCGTCGATCTCAATCATAAGATCATGTCTCGTGTCCTCTGACAGTAAACTATACAGTCTCCCTATTAAATTCTCTAATATGATCATCTCGAGACTGTTACGTCGTTTCATTAAAGCGGCGTGAACTTTCAACAGGTATTTAACGTGACTAGCGCACAATTCCGAAGATCCAATACTGAAAATATATGACGTTGTACTGACACTGAGTCTGATCAATTCATAGAAAGAGAATCTTAAAATGATATCGTGTATGCATATATCGTTTCCTTAAACAATTCTGGTATGCCGAGTAGTACCAAGAATTTATGCGATAAGTTCTAAGGGAAGCAAGCTTCAAGTGAAGGAGTAGTTGAGTATAAGGCGTATATAAAAACATGTTATCATGAGACATATTATCATGGTTTACAAACCGGGCGACAAAACACCAAGTATCAGCGCTGAGTAAAGAACTCCATAACTGACTTCCAAGTAAATGTTTCAACAGAATCAGTTCGATGGCGTAGAACCCCTCCGCAGGAATTTGGCTGATCAGACCACAAATTGATACCAACGTCGCTTCATACAGCGACGCGGATCTTTGCCTCTCTCCTATGTCGTGTACACCAGGCAATCTCGCTTCACCCACGCAAATCTCTTCCTGTACTGTTTTTCAAGATGCAAATATACATTTTCAAGTAATTTTTAATCTCAATGAATTTCAGGTCCAGAGTTTTCTTTTTTGCAATTGTACTCTTATTTTAAATTGACCATACGATTAAAACTGAGGCATCATTGAATATTTAATAAGAAATCCAGCGAAATACTCACTATAATTAATGTTAGTGAATGCAAGATCAATAATCGATTGATCACCTAAGGTCCACGTACAACTCTGCTCGTGTGACATACCGAGTAATTTGTTCATTATGCTAACAATTGACAAGTGATAGCCTAGCTTGTCGATATTTTCCCGAGTCCCATATTCAAAAAAGGCCTGAAGTACATCAGAGATAATTAGTATTTGCATATTCTGCAACCGGACGTAATAAACGAACCTGCTTGAAATCCGAAGATTTAAAAGTAGTATTTAAAAACGCATCCGCGCCCTTTGAGATGTGAACGTTTATTACTTCGATCAACTTATCGTCAAACTGATCTTTTTGCAAACATAGTGGAGAACACCTAATTGTAATACAGACTTTAGAAAATTTTTTAATAAAACACAAGCAGATAAAAAACAAAATAATGATTGAATACCTGAAGATTTTTAACAAGAGGTCGATTACGCATTCCAGAATTTCATTATTAATGTACGAACAATAGGCTGTTAATAATTTGTCTAAAATTTTTAGCGAGAAACCAACAACTCTTATCTTTTTTTCATCGATCTGAGCTGACGTATCCTAAATGAA
>NW_017173655.1:280239-284295 GCF_001652005.2 Ceratina calcarata | reverse complement strand
ATTGAGTTCTTATCGGTGGTATAGCTAATGCGTTTGTTCAAAGAATAAAAACTTATACTACTATGTTTGACGGTATTAATTTTTTCAATCCTAAATAGTTGAAAATTCCTATCATACAATTTTTAATTGTTTCCTGTAGCCTTTATCTATCATAAGAGGACATGAATCATTTCTATTTCACGCTTGTAATCATCCATTGATTATGTTCTAATCACATTTTATTGTTTCATACGATATGATTGAAGAACTGTTGTAAAACGTGCGAAGGAAATCTCGCTAGTCACAATAAGAGCGATAATCATATCAGTGAGAGTAGAACAACAACTAATAATTTACAATCCTACACTGTCGATTAAGATTTGAGATAAGTGAACTATGAATCTTCCTTTTCTAATTTATTTAAGAACAATAAAACGACTTTATCATCGCTGTAAAATTATTTATTAAGTCGTACATAACACAAACTGCAATAAATAATATGTAGATAAAAATAGATGCTGTTGTTTTCAGTTTTCTTCAACTACTAATTACGTTACAACCCTGGACGTACGTACCTGATAGAACAACAGCATAAGAGATATACTTTTTGTCAATTGTGCAACATGCCCGGTGACAATCGTAACATCAATTTGTTGCACTGTTTGTTGATGCTTAATCGCCAATTTGCCAAACATTTTTGCGGTCTCTACGAAGGCTCTTAGATCCAACTCGTTTGCAATGTTAACGAACAGTCCTATCGAGTCGATCACTTTCGGTGCACACAAGGATATGAATTTTAACAAAAATGTAATTAAAGAAAACATTTATGGGGGTGGTAAAATATTAATATCTGAAAGCATGCGAAACGAGGTACGGAACAGAGCAGCGTCGTCCTTTTTCATATAAGTCGCGTACCCGATAGAAATAAAAGGTGGCTTCGGTTAAAGAATCGTTAAGACGTAATAGAATCGCTCACCTTTTATCAACAAGTCCGTTTCAGATTCCGTATCCGTGTCGAAAACTATTACACCGTCCAAAGTGGCTAAGAATAGATTCAAGATCGTTTTCGCTTTGCGAAAGAGATTCGTCAATTCCTCCGAAACGTCCTCAAGCAAACTCCCGTAAAAAGTTTTACTATAAATATACAAAGCTGATTCTGTTCGTCTTCTCAAGTAGTCAAAGCATGCATTGAAATTTTACTCAGACTGACACACTATTATATTTAATATGTAATTTTGATATTCTTATCACAGATGTAATTACAATTAATTGAATTATACGTATACTGAATACAAACTTGATGGAAAGCTGAACTAAATAACGACGTATATAAAAGTATTATTTATAAAATAAATCCACTGTACAATAAATTAACTGGATAAAAATAAATTAATAAATTAACTGTATAAAAGTAATATTTATAAAATAAATAATACTTTTATACAGTTAATTTATTATTAATTTAGTAATAAAGTATTATTTATTTTATAAATTTTATCAGTTATAATAGAACAAAATTTTTTAGATGGTCGATATCATCAGTTAGATTGAAAGATATATTTATTAATATTCATGAATATTAATCTCACCTTGTTCTGCAATGCTCGAACGTGGATTTAATCGCAGGAGACACATTTTCCAGTATGCACTTAAGATCAGTCGCAGACGTTTTACTGAATTTCGACACGCGTTCCATGGATCTTTCCCATACGCTCAATAATTCGTGACAAACGAGTAATTGTCGTTTCACATCTTGCTTCTTGTCTCGATTCGTACTTGCGTTTATCGTTTTATCAATTTGCGTTAAAGCCTTTAGACGAGAGTAAACTCAGAATGCTTATGCACAAAATAATAGCAACCATTCACGTTAAATAATTTACTTAGTATTTTAAATAATTCTCAGTACTTTAAATAATTTTTCACTAACGTCAATAAATTTGTTTTTCTATTATTAATTTACCTCAGACAGGAGAGAATAAGCGAAGGGAAGTGTTTCGTTGAAAATATTCTGATTTAATAAATTTTCTGGGCACGAGGACAAACAATCCTGCAGAGTCTGTTGCAATAATTCTGTGTCATATCTCTGAACGAAATTCTCCAAAGCATCGTAATCGTTATTAAGGAAAACGCGTAAAAACAACTTCTTTAAACGTCGTTTGGAACATTATTAAAATGACATTATTATAAAGGATATCTTCAACTTGGATGAATAATCGTTGATAGATTTCTCGTCATCGGATGTGGAATCGTCTAACAAAGCGGCGAAGGAACTTTCGTCTTCCATTTTCTAAAAATTTACAGACACGTTTGTCAGGTCTAATTAAAATTGCACTCTCCCTAATTCAAAAGAACATTTTTCATTACGCACATATTTTTTTTTCAACTAATGTAACATAGAGACTCCTGTGCGAGACTCGGACGTAGACGATTGACGAAATAATTTATATATTCCGATTTCTCGTGTCGCGGGCAAATCAGGCGTCCATCAATCGCGATGGAGACGGCTCGATCGCGAAACGGGGCCTCGAAAAATTCTTGGCAATCCTCGCGAGCCAAACTTTCCAGTTCCGATCGAGCACGATAGACAGCCGTTCCTGCAGAAATCGGAACAGGGATGGACACAAACTCCGGTCGTAGAATCGTAAAAGCTGACTCTTCAGTCATAGTAAGACTAATTTACTGTACAACGACAATACAAAAATAGTAAGTTCTCTCTCTCATTGAGATATAGATAAATTTTTGCATAATTTTGGAACAAACATAATCGTTAGTTAAAATAGAATTTATTAGTGGCAAGCAAAGGTGATTAAAATTACATTAATCACGACATTGGGTGTATCTAATACTCCGTCAGTAAAGAGTGAGTGAAGGTGAAAAGGTAAATTTGACAAAGACCGAAGAAATTATCCATTGACATTGCCCATCCCTGGGCCGAGCACGTCGAAGCCGCTGATAAGAGGTGCAATTAGGGGTGCGAGCAAGAGGTATAACGGGCTCCCTTAATTTTCGGGGATTCGACGTGGCCGAGTTCCGGTGGAAGGGCCACGGGTAGAGGGAAGGAAGCCCGAAAGTTTTCAGTTTAAATCCTCGTGCGCTGCACGATGGTGATGTAGAGCGACGGGGGTGACTTCGCGGGCCTGGCGAACACGGCGAGCGAGAAAGAGACGAGAGAAGAGAGCGAGGATTCGAATGATCGCTGATGCCATGGTAACTGCGGACAACAAGCTGTCAGATGATAGGTAAAGTTTTGATCAATAATACCGGGTGACTGCCAGGTTGAATTTGAGCCTGCCGGCGCATATGACACGTTCACCCGCGAAATCGACGACTTCCGTTTCGACCATTCCACGCCGTTCTAACGATCGACTCGGCTGCCAGACATAAGATCGATGCAACATTTCAAATTCGTGTCTAATTATTTATTTATAAATACATTCACTGGGAATAATCGTATCGCACATTCGATTCTAAGTCAACTAAAATTATTAATTCAATGCAAACAGACTGCATTATTTTTATTCTTTAAGTGAGTCGTTTTTATCAAGACAAACATATTTCTTTTATCAAATATAATGAAGATAATATAAAGAAATTAAGAATTCTCATCTAGTCATCAACTTATTATTAATCAGAATTAAAATATCATGAATTATTGACGAACTCTTACGGATATAGTAAACTGATATATACAGTGAAAGCGGGGGAACAATTAAAAATGTGTAACAGGCGAGGAGAGTTCGACCACCCTCGTATATACAGTGTGTTTTGATCGAAACGTGCCGGTAGTACCGGGGGTGGTTCGAATTAAAGGGAGCGATACATCGTTCAACCACCCCTTGGTCGGTGGGGGGTGGAAACGGCGGCACGTTGGCGAACAAGGGCACCGATTGTTGCCGGCGGTGGCCAGGTAGCGCGAAAGCGAATCGGTGAAATGACAGTGGTGGTGAACAATCGTGTCAGAGGGCAATGGATGAAGTCAGTCAGTCAGTCGGCGTTCGCTCGCGTCGCCGCTACCATGGAGGATCATCCATCGCGTTCGCGTTTCACCCGTCCGTGTTGAACGTGCATCAGTTATCC
>NW_017173655.1:276649-279100 GCF_001652005.2 Ceratina calcarata | reverse complement strand
TCTCTCCTCGGTGTTAATGTTATTTCCTATTAAAAAACGTGGCAAATCTTGTGATGACAATTGACAAATTTCAGGTTCGTGTTGCCTGGAAGGAGAACCGTCAGAAGAATGAGAAACAGGTGGAACAAGTCGAGGTGGTGGCTCGTCAAATTCCTGGACGATCCAGGCCGACGACAAGCCGGAGCAGAGGTTTCGTCGGCATCGACAAGCCAACGATACTCTACTCTAGACAAGAGCTAGCTGAAAGATTGAGACTCGCTTGGAAACATCGCGAGGAGAACAAAGCTAACATTAACATATTCTTGGCCCACGGGATTTTGAACGAAAGATGCGAGTCCGAAATGTCGACTCATACTACAGTCACTAATCCCCCGTCTCCTGTGCGAAAGATCGAGCAGCCCGCGACCGAAACTCCTTTGATTAACAATTTCAAGACAGGGGTTGGCGAAAAGAAGGAAACCGAGAATCCGACGGCTAGAAAATCGTCGCAAAACGATGCAACGGACATAAAGAAAAACTGTGACGTCTTGCCTGATTGTAAACGTTCCTCAGAAATTAGTGCGTTGAAAGAAATTCAAATACCTGGAGAGACGAAAAAGAAGGAAAGGCAGAAGACTGATGATGAAAAGGGACCATTGAACGAAGTACGCAATTACTTGCAATTAAAAGTCTATATTAAAAATTCCTTGAAATATAAAATTGTTCGTCTCTTTATTTATTGATTTACAAAAATAAAATCTGTAATATATATTCATTCACTAATAACATCTGATAAGTGTCAATTAAATATCTATAAAGGTTCTAGAGTTCAGCTTATATTATTAAAGAGGCAGCATTATTAGAACATCTTTTTCCTTATTTATTATTTGTCTAAATAATTTTCATTGGCATTTTGTGTAGCAAGAGGACCTTTGATACTATTTAAATCCTTTCGCTTTTTATTTAAGAAACTATCAAGTCCAAATGCCAGTGAACATCTTCCCAAGGCAAAGAAGTCTACGGCGACGAGCAACGACTGTTCGAGTGGCTGTGGCGTTCTATCTACGATGCTGCCATCGATCAAAATCGAAAACTCGACCCTGGAAGTTGGAAAAGTGTCGAAACAAGATTTTTCGTCGGCCAAGCAGAAGCGTGCGAGTTTTCGTAGCGGCACCAACCAAGCGTTCCTCGACCCAGTTAGATCGCCAACGGAGTTCAGATACGATTCGGTGTCCGATAAAAACGTGCCGTATAAACCGACGATTGACAACCTTAACGTGATTACAGAAAAGACTTGTGCGAATCGAACAGAGAGCGGAGAGAGCATTCCGAGCGGAAAGAATCTGATGGGAAGGAGTTCCGTCGACGAGAAAAACGTGCCGCAAAGAACCGGTGGGAAATTGTCTTCTACGATTGATAAGAATACGCGCGTCACGATCGACGACAGAGATGCATTAGCAGATTGCAAAACGATGACTCAAGCAACTGACAGAGCCGATCAATTTGATTCGGACGTGAAAGAAAGCGATCGGGCAATTTACGATAGAGACGGTGACTCGGTGACTGAAAAAACAGCAGCTTGGAGAAATTCATTAAAAACGAGATGCGATTTTATGAACGAGAGGAACGTATTGTTAAAAAAGCCGACGGAGATTCAGAGAACGGATCAGCGACCCCGGAGAACTAACTCCGCACCGCCGCAACGGTGTTTAGAATCGACTTCGGCTAATAATCGCGTATTAGTTAATATCGTGATCGATTCATCCAGTACCTCGGGAAAAAATAATGATCAAGGGGAAAAACTGGTGACAGACTGTACAGATAACGCGGTGGGAAAAATTGATGCATCCAAGGTACGTGCATTCTTGTTTAAAATGAAATCTATATTCCTATCGCATTTTTCATATAATATAAAAAGTTGACTTTGTGACGTGCAGCTTTTCTACCGAGTTACTATTATTTATAATATCTTATCTCATAGTAATAGTTTATCTCGTTTATTTATCTTAATTGTTCGCGTTTAGTCATTAAGACAAGAAATGAGGGAAATACCAAAGCGAAATTTTATAGAAAATTTGATTTAAATAAGAAATATTAATGTATGCGGGATTAGCTGGCGTCGAGCCGGTCTATGAAATCGGCACCACTGAAGAGACGATCTAGAAGCGTGAAACGACGTTTCTGGAGCTGCAAGAATGACGCAGATGGAAAATTGCGGGGCAGATCGGCGGGACGTGCGAGGAACTCCATCGACTTTCGAACGATCGACATCGTGACGATGGTGTCCCTTGTCAGTTCCGCGGACAGTGACAGTGATACCGAGAATTCGCCAGGCGATGACAAGCTGATCGATGAGCTACGCAGCAAACTGCCTACGACATCGATCATCAAAACGCCAGCTTTGACTTCTGCGAGAAAACCTACGAAGTCAGGTATGTTCCAAGACAAGACTTGTATATTATTAAAATATTA
>NW_017173655.1:274061-276247 GCF_001652005.2 Ceratina calcarata | reverse complement strand
AATATATTCATGGAAAACTCGAAATAAGTATCGATTGGAATATTTTTATTTGGGCGAAGGGCAATTGGAGGGACATTTTGCAGTCAACTCCTAATTAGAACACATCGTCATTTTTTGCGCCTCCGCTGAATCGTTTTAATAAAGCTTAATTTTTAATAATTAGTTTGTATTTCTTCAAACGTAGGCTCTCACATTCTCGTGACGTAATTTATGTTCTATTAATCGTGGCAGGAGTCGACGTATCGATTGTTACAAATGACAAGATTTCGTGCGACGGGTTAATAATGCACGTACGCGTGTGACGTTGAATGAGCGGAATGATAATTGAACGAGTTAATTAGAGGCGACACGGGACACGCGAGTCGCGCATGCCGCGAATTATTTCCGGAAATATTCACGTTCATCTTTCCATACGGTGTTCAAGTACGCGGGTGGGGACAGAATGTACGAGACGCAGTGCTAACTTTTTGTTATCGCATTATCCGCACGAATCTCCGAGCGATACCCGGCGAACTTTTAAGGGTTTCTTCACACGACGAATTCATGAATTAACTTCGCCAAATGGAGATATACACAGCATTCTTTCAACTTATCCACCTCATAAATCTCAATCGTTTAAAACTTTTTAAATCCTATTTGCTTTCTCATATTTTAAATACTTCAGAGAATACATTTAAGCAGTCGAAGTGAAGTAAATAAAACTGAAGAAAGAATAGAATAAATTCAAGTTATCCGGTAGAGTTTAGTAGAAAAGATGTGAAAACTCGGAATACTTCAGTATACGACGTTGTTCCAAGTTTATCATTAATATTATGTACGAATTTTATACAATATTGATAATATACTAAAAACTAAGTTGGCAATCTTCATTTCCGTTCCAAAGGCTTTACTTTGTTCTCGTTACGAGAAGTTCTCTGAAGAAATTCAAAGTATGACTAGAACGTGGAAACTCCTGACGATATCTTTCACACTCGAATCGTACTTGAAACATACTCCATGGCCAATTAGAGGTAACTTCTATCGTGCAACAGCATGAAATCCGTGAGGATAATGAGAGAAGGTATCGAACAAGTTAAATCGACCAAACTTCTTCTCTTGGTCACTATTACTCCGTTGACCCTGAAGGTAAAATGTTTCATTGAAGCTCGCCACGTAAAGGGGTTTTAATAATGATGCCATCAATCCACCCCCCATCGAGGGGTAGAAAGTCGATGAAACTTCAAAGAATGAGTATTTGGGAAATACGCATTCAAGCCTTATTGTACCTATCGCCAAGTTTTGAATTATAGGTAAAAGAAGAAGAATATTGAAAGAATTTTGGAATAACTAGGATAATTAAATAAGAAAAGTCCTATGATATTTTTTAAAGTATAGCTGAGGCACTTAAAACAGGCCATCTGAATAACTTGGCTCTTATTGATGACAGGAAAAAATTAGTATCGAGGGGATTATCTGGTGTTACTAGTTTCTTGATAAGTGGAAGAGTCAAGGAAACATGAATTACTCTATACACATAATTCCATTTAAAAAACAGGGATGACCTTCATATCTGCTTGACGCCTCCACCTATCAAAAAACTAGTAACACCAGATGATCCCCTCAATACCAAATAATTTTGACCCTGTTTTCCTGTCACCAATAGGAGTCACGTTATTCATGTGGCTTATTTTAAGTTCCTCACCCTGTATAATGAATCAATTCAGATACTTAAGAAACTTAACTTTTAATAAACTAAGTAATCAACTATTTTACGTTTATTCGTTTTAATCGTTCTTCCTAGCTATTCTAAACAGAAAATTGAACTGGGCTACAGTTGGCGAAAAACCATTAGGTAACTCGTTTAGTTGCTTAAAAACGAAATCAATGACACAGGATATCGTTTGTCCCAGTTTTCGGTAAACGGCGAAGTGTTACGACCATTAAATTGGGTTGCTCGAGCATAGCTATCGTTGCCATAAAATTGCCCGAGCCGATATTACCTTGATTCAATTGAACCCGTCTATAAAAATCTAATAGTGGTATGACGTAGAAACGCGATCGAACAATTTATTCAAATGGGAACGATTAAACGAATGGAACCGTATCGTGACTTCCATCGTTCACGAGCATTTCAGATTTAAACAAAATTCCAAAACTCATCTTTCATTGGTTTAAGTAATTTAAAAGGCTTCATACAATCGACAGAT
>NW_017173655.1:222869-272944 GCF_001652005.2 Ceratina calcarata | reverse complement strand
AATCTTCATTTCCGTTCCAAAGGCTTTACCTTGTTCTCGTTACGAGAAGTTCTCTGAAGAAATTCAAAGTATGACTAGAACGTGGAAACTCCTGACGATATCTTTCACACTCGAATCGTACTTGAAACATACTCCATGGCCAATTAGAGGTAACTTCTATCGTGCAACAGCATGAAATCCGTGAGGATAATGAGAGAAGGTATCGAACAAGTTAAATCGACCAAACTTCTTCTCTTGGTCACTATTACTCCGTTGACCCTGAAGGTAAAATGTTTCATTGAAGCTCGCCACGTAAAGGGGTTTTAATAATGATGCCATCAATCCACCCCCCATCGAGGGGTAGAAAGTCGATGAAACTTCAAAGAATGAGTATTTGGGAAATACGCATTCAAGCCTTATTGTACCTATCGCCAAGTTTTGAATTATAGGTAAAAGAAGAAGAATATTGAAAGAATTTTGGAATAACTAGGATAATTAAATAAGAAAAGTCCTATGATATTTTTTAAAGTATAGCTGAGGCACTTAAAACAGGCCATCTGAATAACTTGGCTCTTATTGATGACAGGAAAAAATTAGTATCGAGGGGATTATCTGGTGTTACTAGTTTCTTGATAAGTGGAAGAGTCAAGGAAACATGAATTACTCTATACACATAATTCCATTTAAAAAACAGGGATGACCTTCATATCTGCTTGACGCCTCCACCTATCAAAAAACTAGTAACACCAGATGATCCCCTCAATACCAAATAATTTTGACCCTGTTTTCCTGTCACCAATAGGAGTCACGTTATTCATGTGGCTTATTTTAAGTTCCTCACCCTGTATAATGAATCAATTCAGATACTTAAGAAACTTAACTTTTAATAAACTAAGTAATCAACTATTTTACGTTTATTCGTTTTAATCGTTCTTCCTAGCTATTCTAAACAGAAAATTGAACTGGGCTACAGTTGGCGAAAAACCATTAGGTAACTCGTTTAGTTGCTTAAAAACGAAATCAATGACACAGGATATCGTTTGTCCCAGTTTTCGGTAAACGGCGAAGTGTTACGACCATTAAATTGGGTTGCTCGAGCATAGCTATCGTTGCCATAAAATTGCCCGAGCCGATATTACCTTGATTCAATTGAACCCGTCTATAAAAATCTAATAGTGGTATGACGTAGAAACGCGATCGAACAATTTATTCAAATGGGAACGATTAAACGAATGGAACCGTATCGTGACTTCCATCGTTCACGAGCATTTCAGATTTAAACAAAATTCCAAAACTCATCTTTCATTGGTTTAAGTAATTTAAAAGGCTTCATACAATCGACAGATTGAATCCCTGACATTTTAAATATATTTCGTAGTTCTATTAAAATACATAAGTCTGATACATTAAAATCTTCGACGATCTAATTAAACTTGGAAACAGATCAAAGATCCAGCAAATAATTTTTGAGACCAGCCCGAGCGGACAGATTTCTCCCAGCGATTCTTCTATATAGAATGACGATATATGTGCAATTTTTATGTATTGATACGAGAGTTAATTTCCTGTTGAAGAACAGAGATTTTGCTTATAGTCTCTTTTCAGAAGGACTCGTTCGACGATGACTCGGTGAAAGAGCAACCCTTGCCGAAGGAAGAGAAAAAAAGGACAACGACACAACAATCGCGACTGGCGATCGTTAACCAACGTGGAAACGAAATAATCGTGACGAGTGAGGAAACGGTCTCGTGGAGAACAGACGTGGGTAGTGAAGCTTTGCCTGTTCTGGCATTAATTCACGATACCGAAGAGCCGCTCGATGTGCCGTTGACTGATCGCGAAAAGAGATGCCTGGCCGTACCTATCGGTGATTCACACGATAAAAAACGGAAGCTACTGAAAACGCGTAACACAACGTCGCGGCCGTAAGTAGAAAAGAAATTGGATTTTCATTATCCCGGAAAGATTGTATCGTGACTAAGTTCTATTTGCTTTGCCCCGTTCAAATCCAAGCAATAGAATAGTCCGACTTTTAACTAATTGTTTAGTATAAAAACGTTTATACTTATTAAAAAGGAAATTCTATTAAAATTAAATAAACGAGTAGACGTGTTTTACAAGAATGATTAAAAAAATTCATACTGTATTAAGCAATATTTCCATTTAGCATTTATTTATCGTGTGTTTTAAATTCTGTCAGCATGAGGACGTTTTTCTTAGAAATGAATCATTTCGTAAGCGATACGTGGAATACTATTTACGTAAGAGGAAATTGTGATAACGTGTATTGATTATTATTTCACCGCGACCGATCAATTTTTCATTAAATTTTTTTTAATGCACAAGCGTGACAAGAGTCTACTTGCAACGTCAATTATCTGTAAGTATAATAGCAAGTAGTGTTTAAAAATGATGTCACGAATTCGGCGATCCGGGAATTTATAGTATCGATGAAAAAAGGGAATTTGTAGAATGTGCTTTCTTGTTGGTAGTTGGAACAGAGGAAACGATTTTAAACTTTATTAATAGACCTCATAATACGTTTCTTCTTTCTTTCCTCAAGGGTAACAAAAAAGTGGATCGATAACAGATTTCTTGATTTAAACGTTCAGACGTATTCAACGAAGACTATGCTCTTTTCGTATCCTTTCAGAATTAAAGACGTGTATTAAATTATTAGTAGTAGAATTGCTTAATAGTAATAATTTTCAATTATTCGAAGAAGAATAATAGCGTTTCAATACGAATAATTTATATTTCAGTGTCGCAGAGACGCAAGCCTCGTCGCAGAAGATAAAAATACAAGAATCGTCCAGAAATATTTTACAAAAAATGGAAATTCCTATGCAACAGAATAAAGCATCCGCAAACAATTCACCTATAAATGTAATAGAACTATTTTAGTCCTTCTAGAATATTAAATTATTAGAGAATGATCTCTGAAATTCCCAGGTGAAATCTAAGTTCGTATCACTGTCGAAGGAAAGCGTACAACCCGAACAATCAGTGTCCAATGAGCCGCATCTTCAAACTAATAAGGAGAAGGAATGTTGGCATCTTTACAGAAAAATGTGTGATAAAGGCGTTTGCGTTTCCTTTGACACAGTTCTAAGGTACCTTTTAAATAAGTGATCTTACATGAAAAATATAAATCAACTGAATTAGGACATTCAATTAATTAAATAAAAATTATTGTCTTTCAGAGGTATGCTTACACCGACGGAATATCGATTAAGACAGAAGGAACTATCACAAAATTTGTAACAAAGTCGATGGTAGCTTTCATCTCTTACGCACAAAGCGATCTCAACTTGTATTCACTTAATTGACAAGCTAATAGAATCAGCTCGTCAATTGTATTTTTAGAATTTAGATAGATTTGTGAGAAGACTAAGATTCCGGTGAATAAGACGCTCGAATTAGTTCCTTCAGATTTTAGATGTATATACATGCGCACTAACTGCCTATTTTTTAGAATACTTATTTCATATGTAAATATATATGAAAGCAGTATTTTAGAAACTAAAAATATATTTAGATTTGTGAATCAATTGTTAATACAGATCGTGACAGGATTACATATAACATAATTTGAAGTACATGTGTGAATGTAGACGTTTCTACTGTTCAGTTTTGAAACAGTGTTAATTATTAGATATACGTATCATAACGTTTTTTATAATATTTGTAATCTCTTTATTTGTATGACGATGTATAGCTAAATAAAATATTTAAATAATTGTTATCAACCGTTTTATTTATTCGGTAAGTAAATCTTGACAAGAACGAAAAATATAGAATTCATACACTTTTCTCTATTCTCTTAATTCCGGAAATATTCATTAATGAAAAGATAATTTTGAAATAAAATTATGTTTCACGCGTTTCTACAGGGTTTACTATCATCAACGTACGTCACTGTTTCATACGTTTCACCGACTGACTGTCAAATTGACAGATGTTGGTTAAGTAGTGTTTTCCTGTTTTCAAAGGTATACACGAAATCACGTGCGAAACCTCGATGGCAGAATGACCTGCACTCGTAATGTTCTTTTATTGTCATGACATACACGATTAATAATGCCTCTACCGCGAAAGCATGGGAACACGGCTAACGTCGATTATAAAGCTCGATTAGAGCACAAGCTATACTTGGTACGTCCCTAACAAGTAAAGGTTAATCATTCATCTCGATCATACGAGTAACCTTCAACTTTAGCCTTCAATTTACACATGCTATAATATATTTATAATACATTTTTTATGATCATTATATAGAGGAATTATAATATTGTTAGATAACCGATATCTTTCCCATTCATTCCGCCGATTTAATTTACTCAATGAATGCTTACATTTTATTAGCAATAACTCGATCTTAACTGCAATTGATATTAATTTCAACTGTCGTCTTTCCTGATAGGCTAGAGAAAATCCAGAACCAATATTCGATGTGTCTGAATGTGCTTTAAAACAAGTACCCTCTGGTATTTATTCATTGTGTAAGGTATTCAGAAAGAAGGTGCTATGGATGTATGATAACAAATTAACTTCACTCTCTGGTGGAGGTGCCTTAAACGATTTGTCATTAATTGTTGTACTAGATATTCATGGAAACGAATTTACAAATTTACCATCGGACATAATGTGTCTTGTGTCTCTCAAGGTATGTGTCGAGATAGAGTAACCGATAAGGGAACCTATAAATTAAACTTTGTATGTATATTTCAGGAACTCTACTTGCAGGAGAATAACATAAGAAAACTGCCAAATGAAATAGTACATTTATGTAATTTAAACATCCTAAATGTCGCAAAGAATAATTTGAAACAGTTACCAGAGGCGATAGGAAATTTAAAACAACTCACTGTATTGAACGTCAGTCAAAATAAGTCTCTCCATAAGCTTCCTAGCTCTTTGGGTTATGCACAACAATTAACACAGTTAAATGTCGATGGATTGAACTTGACATATCCACCGGAAGATATTCTAAACGGAGGCACCATAGTAATTATTGCATTTCTAGCGAATGAAAGTGGTATCGAGTATTCACCAGAAGAATCCGTTTCAGAAACAGATATATCAAGAGATATAAGTTGTGAGGATATGCAAGGGGTATATCATAATAAAGATAACAATGTACATAAACCCATATTACAGGATTATCAACTTTAATGTCGCACTTGCACACTGTGTCTTATATGTTTTAATTTTTTACTTTTAGGCAGCATTTCAGAAGCTAGCAAAAATGAAGGCATGTGGATGCTTTTTTATTTTCGTATGCTTTTTCAATACGTCTCTTTATGTTGCATACTTTTAACTAATTTCACATTTATATTATTACGTGTCTTTTAACAAAAGCCTAATTTCGCTTGTATTATTTTCAAATCAATATAACATTCAAATAAACTAGAATAAATAAGAACACGAAATCATAATTTACGAATTAGCGTCGTTTTATAGGAACATCGTCAAAACGCATTGTTGGAAGTAGAAGAAACTATTAAGCAACAGCAAGAATACGAATTTGGAATTCAGTCGATGTTGAAAGAACATAAAAAGAAGGTATGTCCAGAAAAAAGTCATTAATTTAAGTATATATCGACTTCATTACTTTGTTTTATTGCATCTCTAGCTTTTGGAGGATCTTGCACTACAACAAACACAGCTACAAGACGAACTGAAAAAAGTACAACAGGAAAGAGATTCCAATAGAGTCCGTTTACTCTCCTATCTTTATGACGGTAGCATCAAAATATTTCTCCACTTAAAGATGGAAAAATACCTTTTTTGAACTCACTAACATACTGAGTTTTGTCTTTAGCCGAAAAAGAAGCAGACAACGTTATTAAAGAATTTCTAAGAAACAGTGAAGATGAGAGACAGGCTCAAGTTGAATTAATAGAACGGGAGAAGCAGGAAGAAATGCAACTATTATTTTCATGCCACTCAGAACAATTTATGTTTCGCACAAAAGACACTCTTTGTTAGTATAATATATATAAAGCAATGTTACGTTTATACAGTAATGTATACTTTTTTTAGCTTCGATGGAGAAATTACTTGAAGAGGAGCTTCACAGAACCAGGAAACTGAAAGAACATAGTAAAGATAGAGATTACGCGGCGCAGTCTTTGCTCATGCAGTTAGTAACTTAATGACAATGTTGTTACACTAAAAAGACACGACACATTTATGGTCTTATAAACGTTTCAGGGAAGTGAGAAATAATGATCATTTAGCAAAAATAGTACAGGATCAAGAGAAGAATAGACAAAATTTAATTGATACATTAAGGCAAGATGAAGTTTTGCAGAAGCTTGCCGTTGCTGCACTTTTAGAACGTAGTGACGCACGTTGTTGGAGTATCGTTCAACAGGTCAATTTAGTACAATCACAACTAGCGGCTCTAACAAATATTGAACTGGAGAGAAGAAAACTAGAAATCAATCAACAGCTTGTACGTGTCATCTGTGTACTACTGAATTCGCCAATTATTAGTGAATTATAAAATTCTGTATCATTTTCATTGTTCAGAATGAAATAGCTGAGAAACGAGTAGCTTTAAGTGCTATTTTAATGAACTTGTTGGAGCAACAAAAAGCCAGAAGAGATCAACTTTTGGAAACAATTAATAGCATAGAACAACAACGTTATACCAATGTGAGTACACAAATCTAAATGCTGTTCTACTTCTTCATTAGAGGAATAACATATTTATGTTTCCTGAAGAATTCGAGAAGACAAAGTCAATTTTGGTTGATGCAATACCAATCTCTGATGGAAGCACGACCTCAGGGTTTATTGGAAATGTTAGAACCGACGTTGGTACGACATGTTGCAATAGCTGGTGCATTACACTGCTTGCCATTTTTAGCTTCTCTGCCATCGTTGTTACCGAATATTGATGAAGAACAATTGAAAAGTGTATGTGATATATCAATTTCTTCAAGGCAGACACGTATGCTATTCTCTTGAAAATATTTACGCACCTTTAATTCCATAGATTGGAATACATTCCGAAAGTGATCGCGCTGCTATAAAGCTTGCGGTTGAAAATTATTTAGCTGAAATAAAATTGAATGAATCGCGGACATCTGTAATACCTTCTGCACCACCCGAAGAAGCCTGTACAAGTGCTAACTACGAAGAATACAACACGACTCAGAGCATCAATACTGCCGAATGCGTAATTTGCCTTGATTTACAAGTGAGCAGAACCTACATTATTCACGTTAAACATTTCTGTCATAAAATCGATAATACGATATTATAATTGTTTATTTGTTACAGTGCGAAGTAATTTTTCTACCATGTGGACACCTCTGTTGCTGTTCAGGTTGTGCAAGTATGGTTTCCACGGACTGTCCAATGTGTAGAAGTGCGATACATGAAAAGATTCGCGTTATTAAACCGTGAAATGTAACCGATGATTTTTTAACAAACAATTCCATTTAGATTAATAATTAAGTCTTTAATAGTCTATCGTTTTTAGTGTTACAGTGAGTTTTTCATTCAGAGATTTTTATGCAACATATATGTTTTCGAAGCTCCCGTTTACAAGACGAGTATTCCATCCAATGAAATTTTGTTTCATTACAAAATTCTTGGATTCTAAATGTTACTCTTTTAATCCCTGATCTTCTGCTGTTTTATTGAACAATTTCTTTGGACTGAATAGATTTCCATTAGAGAGAAGTTTGTTTACTTTCAACGTTACTTTTCAGTGCCATAACAATAATATTTTATAAAGATAAAATAAGTAATAATCATAGATAAAATAGGTTTGAATTATCTTTTTTATTACTATTTACTATGCAAAGGAAAAACTGAATATTTAAAAATAAAACAAATAGAATTGTATTTGTTAACACTTGACTACAAATATGAATTTTTATATAAAACGATCAGACATATCTGTAAATATAGTGATACCCTTATAGATAGCGTGAGACTCACATTTTAATTGCAGTGGTTAAGAGTTAATAATGCAACCAACACCACAGGTAGTAAGCAAGCTTTTGTAAATGATAGTTTATAGTATGATAGTTCTTACATGTAATGTATATAAAAAATAGCTTCGAGCCCTTCATCTCCATTTGTCTTCTGTTATTTCTTATTTTTAGGCGCAGCACTTTTCTTTTCTTTCTGAGCTCTTTGGAAATTTTTTAACGATTCTTGCAATGGATCAATGAATTGATCAAACTCTATATCTGTCATTGCTCGTATAACATCTTGTCCACTTATTATTTTACGGTTCCCTCTTTTAGCAATTATATTTGCTGACGATGTTAAATATAGTATAAAGATCGAAGATGCTTTAGCTACTGCGATTCTGGCATCTTTGGCAACTGTGACTCCTTCTGGTAATGCTTCTTTTATAATCCTCGTTACAACCGCATTTGGCAAGTTGAGGTCTTCGAGTTTCTCCGCCATCTGATTTTATTTATTTACTTTAAGAAAGATAATATATTGTTTATTATATACGATGAATGGAGGATGAACAGTTAACAGGAAAACAGGTAAAAACAGGAGAAACAATTAACTGTTTACTACGAACTGCATCATGCTCTAAGGTTAAGACGCAATGTGCACGAATTCTGTGGTCGAATAACATAAAAGATAAATTACAAATGCAATTACCTGATCGGTTAAAAAAGCTGGGGTCGTCAGTAAATTGAGTCGAATCAGAATTATATCAAACCAAAAGTAATACGATTTTTAACACAGTTTCTTCTTATTTCCCGCCAATGTGCAGTTACGCACGCAGCACAGCACGTACCACAAACGTTAAAGTGAATGCATCTTACCCCACCATCACTCCACAAAACACAATCGGCACAATGACACCATATGAGCAAGGTGCAGACTTTTATAATTCACATTTTTTTATAATAAAGTAATAAAAAAGCTGCATACCATTATTCTTTCATCAATTATACCTATTCGTTTCTTAAATATTATATTTAGTTATACTCATTGCATACATGTTTCTTTCCAATAAAGACCTTGTGATTGTTAAGTATAAAATCAGATTAATAGAAGATGATCATAAACAATTGTTTCAAATGATTGTAAGGTTATTCCATAAACTTATTGATATTGAGCATACCGCTGATAAAGTAGACAATGACAAGGGAACGATATGGGTATGGTTTAGATTCGACGAACTGACTCAGCCGCATACGACGACGGTCTCACTTTTTCGTATTGGCGCATGCATACACTGACAAAGTGGCTTGACAACGTTTATGTATTTAGTTCGAACGGTACGCAGAACTTGCGTCGTCTGCACAGTGATTTTGACAAGAGCCGTGCGATAGAGAAGTGAAACCTCCGAGACGGACAGTTCCATTGTTACAATTACCGGAGTTAACGTAAATCAACGCGAGGCACCATTCGGAGAAAAATGTCAAAAATCGAAGAAGGGAACGCTCATATACGACAGGCCGAAAAAAGGTATACGTATTGTCAACGCGTAATGATAAATCGCGAGATTCTGTCAACAATCAGTCTAATTTTCGTCAATCTTTTTATATGAAATCGATACGGCTCATTGTCCCGCGGTGTAAAAATAATTTCGTTCTATCGATCCGTTTTGTGAAATATGACAAATCTCTGTTATAGCTTAAAAACATCGCTATTAAAATGGAGACCCGATTTCGAAGTTGCTGCCGAGGAATACTCGACCGCAGGTAAAATATATACAAACAAGTAGTAGACAGAACGACTCCGTACAATTAACTAACTATGAATCTCTTTCAGCAACTTGCTTTAGAATAGCAAAGTCTTATAAACAATGCAAAGAATGTTTAATGAAAGCTGCTGATTGTCATAAAGAAAACAAATCGTATCCTTTTTTCAAATTAATCTAGCACATTAGGTCAGTACTATCTTTCACACTTTTCACAAATTGTTCTTTAACTTCAATATAAAAGATGGTTCCATGCTGCAAAGTAAGTCCTTTAGACGTTTCATCATATTATATCTAATTAACATTACACATCATCGTCGATTACAATGTATGCAATTTTCAGATGTATAGAACAGGCTGTACTTATTTGCAAAGAGATGGGAAATCTTACGGATGTACCAAAATTAGCAAATCGTGCCTGCAATTTATATCAGATGCACGGTTCGCCTGAATCAGGAGCGAACGTGCTCGACAAAGCAGGGAAAATGTTAGAAGCTACTGAACCAAAAGAAGCATTAGATTTGTTTTCACACGCTGCTAACGTTGTTATGGTACAATACACATTACAATTTACTTTTTTAATTATTAGTAATATAATTAAAATTGTATAATATTTTTTAATAAAGGGCGAGGATAGCCCGCGTCATGCAGCGGAATATATGAGCAAAGTGGCAAGATTACTGGTTAAACTGCAAATGTATGATGAAGCAGCGAACGCTATTCGTAAAGAAATTGGAATGCATCAGCAGATAGATCATGGGCCTTCGATTGGGAGATTGACAGTGGCATTAGTGTTAGTGCAATTAGCTCGAGGTGATCAAGTGGCAGCTGAGAAAGCATTCAAAGAATGGGGGAATTATTGTGAAGCTCCTGAGGTGCGACTTTGAGAAATCGAAAATATCCTAATTGCCTTCTATCATTCATTCATTTAATTTCAGATCAATACGTTAGAAATGTTGTTGCAAGCATATGACAATGAAGATGCAGATGCTGCGAGAGCAGCATTGAATAGCCCTTTCATTAAGCATATGGACGTTGAGTATGCTAAATTGGCCAGAGGCTTACCTCTACCACAACAGGAATATGCAGTGCAACCAGCTGGAGTTACAGCAAATGCAGCAGAATCATATTCGTCCCCCAATGCGTCAAAGTTAATGGAAGAAACTAAAAGCGGAATTGAAGTGAGCAATCAGTGTTTTTTTTATTCGATCGTCGTAATTGTGCATTTTAAGGATGTAACTGATTATTAAGAAACTACGATCTTTGTTAATTGGGGATCACCTTATTTTTTAGAATTTGCGAGTTAATGAATCTGAAGGACCCAGTAAAATGGCATCTGAGGAAACAGTAGAGAAAGATGGGGTGGAAGCAACATCTTCAAAGAAAGAAGAGAAAGACGAAGATGATGATTTTGAAGAGGGACTATGTTGATTACTCGTATCTATCGAAATTGGATTGATTCATGTCTTCGATTATAAACAAAGTTTATTTTGTAACAGGTATTATACCATATTAATCCAGAGATATATCTAATGCCTAACATGTTCTTTACAGGCACGCTTACACATATTATGTATACTGGAAGTGTCTAATCATGTTAAATTATATGCTGGCTTGGTGAAGAAATTATCAGAGAAACTGTACGAATATATATGTATGTACATATATATTTATATATTCATATTATGAACTATTTGATTCTTAAATATATGTTCAGAAATGTGATACCTGTAAGAATGTTGTACTTGTTTAAAGCTATAGCTACATGAAACGTATTAAGTGTAGTTCTATTTATGTATAAGAAATTTCACGATGACAAGTAAATATGTAATATACAAGCATTTAAGTTGGATAGAGCGTACGAATGTAATCTTCAAAAGACACTACTTAAATACTGGCAATAGCTTTGTAAAGATTTAATTTTCTAGTACATATTTATAGGGCATCTTCAGCGAATATTTGCATATAACTGCAAGTTTTATGTCAATAAAGATGTACAAACTACACAGATATATTTTAATAATCTAATCTTATGTTCACAAAATGTAAAGATATGAATAATAAAATAAATTTTGTTCCAAGTACCAATTCCTTGTACGTATGCACATACAGGTTATAAATTTCGAATAGAAACTTATTTAAAGAAATACACATTATATCTGAGTACTCACTTGTTTCTGATGTTCCAATATTACCGCTTTGTAGCTTTCAACCAGTCCAGTACGTATGTCTCCACAAAATAAAAAAATCAACACTCAACACAACAACGTCACAAGTGTAGGAAACGTTCTTTCACGCGTACCGCTTTTAAAAGATTGCCGCAAAATAACGTAACACGTGGTAACACGCCACACCGGCGTACTCATCTATATATATATATGTATACGAAAAGAATGACATATTGGAACAGAATAGTCTTTTTTAAATATTTCGCATAGATATTACTGCTAAACAAATCTGTGAATTGATACTGAAAATTTATACATTCCCGTTTGTTTCTCAAATCAGTGCTACTTTTACTTTAGAGCTTTCATTTCAATTCATCACAAAAATGATCCATACTAATGTAACGTACCACTTAATTAACTACGTGTAACTATTAGATTATAAATGAAATTGAAGCAAGTCTAAATACCGTAACTCGACAATACCTCACTTCATAATTTGTAATGGACATCCTCAAGATATTGGCGCGCAATTTTCACTCAACTACGCAAGTCTGCGCATATGTAGATGGGCAAGTACTATCGTGAAATTTCTTTCTACAAATTACAATTACAATAGCAATAATTTAATGAAAACAGTGACATCGCATACGCTTACAAAAATGTGTGCATCGATGATCGTGCATTAATTTCTGAAATTATTATTTATGTCTGACTGTTACATCGAGTCGTTTCGGGTGACGTGCCACTGTGAGCTTCGCTTTAAGCGTTCCAACGTGAAATCAATATTACAGTGGCTGGTCGTTTTCAGAGAGGCGTGTTTGCGCACGAACGTTAAAATCGAATAAATAGTCGTCTGCAGGAGGACCGAAAGTAGACGTCACAATATACCACGACTGGTCGTGGTACGCAGCATAACAGACAGTGGGGTGCAAGCAAGTGTCAATTTGATTATTGTCATCGTTCCCGAGAGTGTCTACTGATATTTGTCAAGATCGTTTGGAATTTCCACCGATGATCGACAAATCGCGCACACGTATTCCTGTGGGTGCCGTGAGGCGGCGAGAAAGGCCACCTCTTTAAATTAAAAAGAAGGAATGACGCTGGCGAATCCGTTCTTTGTCGTCAAGGAGTAAGTAAACCTTTCGCGGTGTTACGAATTTTTTGACTGAAAATAGAATTATAAATGATGATATGGCAGGCCTCGTTGTAAAGCTATTGTGGTTGTCAATGTTTAAACTTTTTCTCTTTCCCTTTTTGCGTGACACCAAAATGCATCGCATATATACGCATAGATCGGACCTTTAAGAATAGTCGCGAAGTAAAGATTCATTACAAAGGAATCCCTTAACGACATTCATGGACACGTTTTTTAAGATAACTTATGTTAATTATTACGTATCTTATCTTGACATACGCGTGAACACTACAGATCTAATCTCATTTTTTTCACATATAATTGTTTTGTTTATTCAATTTAACATACGTTTGGTATCTATCAATACAATTTCTTGCACATGCTTTAGATTAGATTTACATATTTTTGTTTTCATGTTTACGTATTTTAATATCAGTCTGAAAATTGTGCAAAATTTTATATATCTTATAGTCGTTATTTTTCTCCCCCTCCAGTTCTGTTTTAGTACTTTACTAAACTGAACAAATTATCGTGGTGGAATAATTGTTGATACATGCAGCGATTCGCGTTTTCTTTAACTATATACATTATAATATATCAATATACACGAAATCAATTTATTTTTATGAATCTATTGAATCTTACTTCTTGTGCAATATACGCATTACATATTTCTGTCTCCTAGCGAAGTTTGTAAGGCCTTAAATAAAAATCGTGGTTTATATGGGCGCTGGACCGAATTGCAAGATGTTGTTGTTACGAGCCCGACTAATGTCAATGGGGGAATTCCAATTTCACGCGATGAATTAGAGTGGACTACTACCGAATTGCGGAAAGCCTTACGCTCGATCGAGTGGGATCTCGATGATCTAGAGGACACGATCCATATCCTTTAATACATCCACACATACGTTATACGCGATACAATTTTAATTTTTTAATAAACCGATGCTTCTTCGAAATATTTTTTAATTACGACTTGTGATCATTCGGTTTTTCTCCCATTTTCAAATTTATATTCTACGTTATCCTTAGCGCTTTACGTATGAATATGTATATACGTATTTTGGAAAAAAATCCGACGAAGTTTAAGATAGATAACAAAGAGTTAACGGTCCAACGAAGCTTTATCGAACAAACGCGAGAAGAAGTTAAGGTATTTTATTAACAATAAATGTTAATCGGTAGTTTAGTACTCAGTTACGAAATGTTTAGTAAAAATATGCAAAGTGATATTTTATTTATTTTTTTCAGATCATGAAGGACAAAATGAACTTAAGCAGGGGTCGGGATCGTGATAACACGGCAAGACAAGTAAGTGTAATAATCTACTATAAACACGATATATTCTTTATCTTCCTCGCATATCGTATTTTTTAATGATATTTACTGCAGTCATTTTTATTATGTATGAATGAAATTTAGAAGCTTACGTAAATATTTTTCGAAGATTTTAAATTTCTCCCGCAAATTAATAATTCTTTTACGTTGCGACATCTACTACATCGAACTGTCAGAGTAACGTAAATCAGCTGTAGTGTACGTCTAGTCAAGTCGATGTAGTTAAATTATAATATTTTTAATGGACTCGTGAATAAAATAGTGATCATCGCATTAGAAACGAAATGGTTTACATGGTAGATCAATATTTATTGAATTATTCTTTAATGTATAATTAAATAAACCACTATTATACTGTCTTTGAATTTTCTACTTAAATATTTGAATGTTTACATAGATTTCTATTTTTTCCAGCCTCTTTTGGACAATAGTCCTGCAAGAGTTCCTGTCAATCATGGTACAACAAAGTACAGTAAACTGGAAAATGAAATTGACAGCCCTAACAGGCAGTTTTTAAGTGATACGTTGCAACAGCAAAATGACATGATGAGACAGCAGGATGAACAATTAGACATGATGGGAGAAAGTATCGGCACACTTAAAACAGTGTCAAGACAAATTAATAATGAACTAGATGAGCAAGCAGTGTAAGTTTCGTTCTTAATCTTGTTTTTCATTGCGTCGATAAGTGGAGATTATCCGAGTGAAGTATGTTCATATATATTTCTATCTGTTTCAGTATGCTCGATGAATTTGGTAATGAGTTGGAGGTGACGGATTCTAAATTGGATGCAACAATGAAAAAAATGGCCAAAGTCCTTCATATGAGTAATGGTAACTATAATAATTACATTCCTGCTCCTACTAGTGCAACATCTAGTGTTTCTAATCTTGCCTCTCAACCTTCTTCTCTATCAGTCTTTTCAAATGTGATAACTAATTGTTTCTTGTGTTCTGGGGAGTGAATAGGTATCATTATCATACAATTCCACTATAATTATTCAGTACTCCTTCTTTAACTGTTTGCCTCTATCTACAGTTCATTTTACAAGTTAATTTGGCTTCACTACTGACGCTTGATTTCTATATAATCCAAAGTTAACATGTCTACTGAAAAATTATAGAACTTCCTCGTGAATCTGATAATTCATTCTGTCTCTACAATAACATTGCATATCATAATCACCCATGACAAAATTCGTTTCTTATACACTTTTTAAACTAATTTCAACTGATATTCAGCACTGTTGCACTCGTTTTCTATTTATTTCGTTTTATTACTAGGTATATGTGTAGTATTATACTGATAAGTAATTACCTAAAAATTGATTTAAAAAAGGAATTTATATGATTATTGGGAAAAAGAAGTATCAAAGTTTCGTGTCAGCAAGGCATATTAAATACTTCGTGTTTTGTTTTAACCGAGAAATGTTTCGGATAAAATGTTAGTCGTAGTAAGAGACATAAAACAAAAGAGATGCATACACATTAGCAGTAGTCATTATCCAAGTATTAAAAATTTTATGCCATCTTCTTTATTCTCTTATATGAATATAAAAAGTCAGAAATTGTATCTTGGTACATATTCTTATATATTCTTTTATTCTTTCTTGATATTATAACGAACTCATTTAGAGCTATTGAATAATTAAAAAATTTATGACTTGGAAGAATTAAGGAGCCACGTATATTCAATTCGAATAAATGCCAAAGATGTAGTATAAAAATGGACCAGTCGCAGTTACAAAGAAATGATTAGCTTCTGAATTGTATTTAATTAAATGAAATGTAATAATGTTTTACGTAGTTCAATAGGCACTAAAGCGTTGTATGAAATTAAATAGCAATATCGTTGAATTATTGTATATTTAAAATTTATGGAGGGATTAAATTGAATTGTGTATATAAGTACCTCAATACACAGGAATCTCAAAAGAATGCCAAATACTATTTATGCCAAATACTGCAAGTGTCAGAATAGAAATAACTATTTAGCACAAGTAATTTGTGCCTGAAGAAATTTTAATATAATAGAGTTATAGACAAGTACATATATATATGTATAAATAATATTAGAGAAATACTTTCAGTATGTTTTAAAATCTCTGATACTTCTACTTCCAAATGTATACAACATGTGATATTAGTATATTGGTCGAAGTAGAAAAACATAGTTTAGTACACAGTATTGTGAAGTAACATAAATATTGCGAAAGTACCAGTCAGTTTAAGTGTGCAATGGATGTAAATGGAAACATACGATTTGAAGGAACGAGGAATAATAAGAAAAAAAAGAAAGAAAATGTGACAAAAGCAGAAATAATTATTTGTACGTATGGTGGTGTTGCTGATTGATTGTTTCTTAATGCGAATAACGTTGTTCAGAAAACTGTAGACAGTTCCAAACTCGATTTTAGAAAGATGAAACGTACTAAAAAGTATTGAAAATTAGATTTTAAAACATTTACTCCACTGTTAATAGAGTGTTACAAAATATGATATTGTGAATTCATACACAAAACAGAAATTGTTTATACTCATATGTATTTAAAAGAAATGAAAGGAAAAAATATATAATTTATTATTTCTCATAAATGACCAATTGTGAAGACATACTGATGAATAAAATCTACGATTTTATTTATACTGTACATGTTACTACTAAAGTACACGAGCTCCTGACCCATTCAAATTATTCAAACGATTATATTATGTGTGTCCAAACGATTAGATTATATTATGTAAGAAATCGTTACATATTAAATTCTGTGTTTGAGAGAAGACAATTAAACTTTCTTTGATTAATACCAATTCTCAACAGTTTGCTTTTTACTACGGAGTCCTTGTTTTCTCGTCTACATAGAAATTAGAAACTCAATCTCTCAACCATGGAATATAATCTTTTTTTCTATTACTCCAATATGTTTATGAATGTGTGTTTTATATCATTCTTTCCTAATTTTTGCTTTTATATATGTATGTGTATATGTTTATGCGAACATAATTTTTATATACGTGTTTGTGCAACTAAAAGGAAATGAATACATATAAAAATTATCGTTTCGGAGCTTCTATAATACAGTGAATGTTACAACTATTGCTTGTTATTTATGAATCACTTCAACTTAAAACGTGATTTTGAAAAAAGATACTGAGTTAGTTAACATATTGATTCCTTGCACTCCATATTTTTATAAATATTATTGATGCTTTTAAAGAATTCTTTGTTATATTACACTTAAAGAAGTGAATGCGTTCTTTTTAACTTGCTAATATTTTAAAATATGAGTGCAGAGTATCAATAACAGAAAATCTTTAGTGTTGTTATAAAATGCTTGTTGAAGAGTGCATGTTGAAACTAATTGTACATTGTGTTTATCTATTTGAAGAAGGGCCAAATACATAAGTATTACTTTTTCTTATACGATACCCAAAATATGTCACTCGTTTCATTTTACCGTCGTTTATTAAACGGCGGTAAAATATCTGTTGAATTCTTGATGAATTTTTTTATAAGTGACGCATGTGATGTTACTTTCCGTTTGTTTTAGATCGGAGACAATGGGTAGCCATTGGAGTGTTGACCGCTATATTGGTGTTATTAATAATTTTATTTATAATTAAATAAGTCATTTCATTTCTCCTAGCTTCCCTAAGAGTTTATTGGTTCTTCTTCATAGCATTTAGTCGAATGTGTTATATAAATCCTGTTTTATTAATAATAAATTATCAATAGCGATATTATTCTATGATCCATTATAATAAATACTTGCAGTTATTACATTTTTGATAGGGTTTCTATCAATTCCTTCCCTCAAGTGTAATTAACATTTCAACCAGGCGTTCCATGAATAAAATCTACGATTTTATTTATACTGTACATGTTACTACTAAAGTACACGAGCTCCTGACCCATTCAAATTATTCAAACGATTATATTATGTGTGTCCAAACGATTAGATTATATTATGTAAGAAATCGTTACATATTAAATTCTGTGTTTGAGAGAAGACAATTAAACTTTCTTTGATTAATACCAATTCTCAACAGTTTGCTTTTTACTACGGAGTCCTTGTTTTCTCGTCTACATAGAAATTAGAAACTCAATCTCTCAACCATGGAATATAATCTTTTTTTCTATTACTCCAATATGTTTATGAATGTGTGTTTTATATCATTCTTTCCTAATTTTTGCTTTTATATATGTATGTGTATATGTTTATGCGAACATAATTTTTATATACGTGTTTGTGCAACTAAAAGGAAATGAATACATATAAAAATTATCGTTTCGGAGCTTCTATAATACAGTGAATGTTACAACTATTGCTTGTTATTTATGAATCACTTCAACTTAAAACGTGATTTTGAAAAAAGATACTGAGTTAGTTAACATATTGATTCCTTGCACTCCATATTTTTATAAATATTATTGATGCTTTTAAAGAATTCTTTGTTATATTACACTTAAAGAAGTGAATGCGTTCTTTTTAACTTGCTAATATTTTAAAATATGAGTGCAGAGTATCAATAACAGAAAATCTTTAGTGTTGTTATAAAATGCTTGTTGAAGAGTGCATGTTGAAACTAATTGTACATTGTGTTTATCTATTTGAAGAAGGGCCAAATACATAAGTATTACTTTTTCTTATACGATACCCAAAATATGTCACTCGTTTCATTTTACCGTCGTTTATTAAACGGCGGTAAAATATCTGTTGAATTCTTGATGAATTTTTTTATAAGTGACGCATGTGATGTTACTTTCCGTTTGTTTTAGATCGGAGACAATGGGTAGCCATTGGAGTGTTGACCGCTATATTGGTGTTATTAATAATTTTATTTATAATTAAATAAGTCATTTCATTTCTCCTAGCTTCCCTAAGAGTTTATTGGTTCTTCTTCATAGCATTTAGTCGAATGTGTTATATAAATCCTGTTTTATTAATAATAAATTATCAATAGCGATATTATTCTATGATCCATTATAATAAATACTTGCAGTTATTACATTTTTGATAGGGTTTCTATCAATTCCTTCCCTCAAGTGTAATTAACATTTCAACCAGGCGTTCCTTTCCGTTTCGATGCTTGATCGTTTAAAAAAAACAGATAAATGTTTTTGTACCGAAATTCCATTTTATTCTATTTTTATTAATTTTTTATACTCTCTTTACTGTGTATACATACTAATACATTGCTTACATATTCGAAGATTGTTCATTTTTTTATTCTATAAAAATGCAACGTTATACATATATGTCATTGTGTAATACATATTGTAAAAATATATATTTAGATTTTTGTTCTCCTTTCCATTTTCAGAAATGTTTCCTTGTTGTTAAAACGTTTCATAAGATTTCATGTAAAAAATTGTTTCTCGTTTGGAGGAACTTTTGAAACTTCTTTAAAATTTAAAAGGAAGTATGAAAATTACAATAAAACGGATGTATGTATATAGATAATATATATACATGTTTGTACATACATATAAGTACAAATTAATTGCGTTAATAAGAATGTTAAGTCAAATTGCATTATGCAAATGCTTCAATAGTGGTAGTAAAAAGGAAGTATCTGTCTACATAAAATCTTTGGTATATAATCGTTGTTGCAGTCGCTCGTACGTAGTGTTATACTTGAAGAATAATGGAAGATCACGTTTTGGACGATTTAAATGTAAATACGTGATTAATATCATTACGTTCATTCGACGATTGCCTAATGTAGTTATATTCTACTTCATTTCATCGTAATTTTATGATCGAAATTGTCTTCTCGATGGCACACGATATAATTGTTTTAAAAGAACATACGATCTTTCATGATGAACATTTGTGAACGTATGTGTTTCTTTTTTAAATCTCTAAAGAATTCCGTGTTTCTTTCTCTAGTGCATGTAAGGCACCACTAATGATATGAAAACTGGACCAACCGCACTTTTTACGTATGTATCCTATCATACTTTAAGGCTCGAGTCGTACACGATTGTGACAATCGACAGGCAACACTCTTCTTATATCGTCGATGTTCTCAACTTCCATTTTCAATCTACTGACCTCGTCCTTATAATTGTTTACCCACTGTGTCTGCAAGTTCTTGGCGTCCGTTAATGCACGAATCCTTTGATCCAGATTAGCAGCTGCGATCTCGTTCTCAGCGGCAGTTAAACGTTCTTCCAGTCGATTCAAATCGGTATCATCTGAAGATTCACGTTCAAGTTTCATGTATTGAAATTTCTATGAAATAAATGAGTTATACATGTCCAGTTCAAAAAGGTAGCTTACCTATTTCGGACAGGTTTTCAAGTTCTTTTATTATCTCAGCTACTTCGGATAATGCTTTATCGACTTGCTGCGATGCCAACGTTACATTGATCTTAGCTTGTCCGACTTTATGATTCGCCTAAATAAATTGTAGTGATAAGTGACAAAGCAAATTAATTATTGAAGTATACATATATTGTTAAAGTAATTCGTATCTCACTTCTGTCGTAATATTTGTATCGTGACCACTTTGAATTTCATATTGTTGCATCATCGATTCCGTATTGTCGACTCGTAGACTTAATTTCTCCGCTTCGTTTCCTACACGAAGCGCTTCTATTTTAGTTTTATTCGCCTCGGTTCTAATCGCGTTTGCTTTCGCGCTAGCCTCTTCCGCGTAAGTCTACAACATTTCGCATTTAATAAGTGAAAAACTATTATACTGTAGTAGACTGGTCATTTAACTTACCTGAGCATCCTGCGCTCTTTTACGAGCGTATTCGGCATTATCCTCGGAATCGAGTAATATTTCTCCTGCTCGCAGAGTTTGTTCTTCTGCACTCGCGATTAACGCTTCGATGTCTCTTATGTCTTTCAAAGCATCCTGGGCTTTAACACGTTCACGTTCTACCTCGGCGTGAAATTCTGAAAGCAATATTTATAGCGATATTTCCCAATCGTTTTGAAGATTAATTGTGATCATTTCTCTAATTGGAATACATACCACCTAACTTCTTCAGTGTCTCTTGTGCCTCTTTTAACGTTTGATCGCCTCGTTTAACAGCGTCATCCGCTATCTCTTTCGCGCGATCTAATTCGGCGATAAGTTCGGCAGTGGCTGCCTGTTGTTCTTTTGCTCGCTCTATCAACTCTTCGCTCCTCTTGACCTTTTCTACCATCTCATTTATAAGATCCTCGCTTTCGTCCAGCAATAATTGCGCCTGTTCTTTCAACCGTAATCCTTCATTGTTCACGTCGTCAACTTGTTTTTGTAACTGGTCGATGTCCACCGCCGGCAGCGTTAAGTCGAGAATCAACAGGTCTATCGCCTCTTGCGAAACAGCCGATGATTTAGTGGCCGCTATGCTGGTGAGATTTTTTACCTCGTTCATACGATGTTCCAGCAACTCCAATTTATTTTCCAATCCTCTGATATCGTCGGTCACGTTTGAGCATTTCGCTATAGCTTTCTTCGCTAGAGTATAAGCTTCTATCGTTGTGTTTCGCGCTTTTTCTGCCAGATCGTGAATCTTCTTCGCTTCGTTCACATTCAACTCCGCTAATACACGCGCTTCTTGAGCGATCGTAGTCATCTGTTTGTTCTGTTGACCAACTTGTTCCGCCCGCATTTTCGCTTCGGACAGAGCAGTTGATCCAGCCGTGGCTAAATAATCCTCGGCGTCGGTCAATTGAGCGTGTATTTTATCGAGCACCTTTTCCGCTTCGTCGATGTTTATCTGCCCTTCGGAAGTTGTTTTGTACGCGTCCAAAGCTGTCAGGTTCACGGTTTGCGAAATGTCACCAATTTCGTTCAACTGGTCGCGCAATTCATCAAGTTGTTCCACCAAGGTTTTGTTCTCACCTAAGGTATCATTTATTCAAATTATTCTAGTTCGCAATCACTTGAATAAAATGGCAATCGACAAATTCTACTTACTGCCAGATCCTTGTTTCGCGATTTCCTGGAG
The DNA here is from genome assembly GCF_001652005.2 of Ceratina calcarata. Taxonomy (NCBI): domain Eukaryota; kingdom Metazoa; phylum Arthropoda; class Insecta; order Hymenoptera; family Apidae; genus Ceratina; species Ceratina calcarata. The sequence goes on along the minus strand of NW_017173655.1, from coordinate 250,673 downwards.
ATTCTTCACTCTGTCCTGTACGTTTTTCAGTTCCTTCTCAAAGTCCGCATCTTTTATGACAGTGGGGCTGCTATTAATCTTCTTAAGCGTGTTTTCTAATTCAGTCAAACGTCCTCTATGCCTGTTAGCGGCATCTTGGACGAGATTGTAACAATCCGGACAATCGACGCATCCGTTTTGCCTGTTGTGTTTGTTCTCTTTGCAACGATCGCAACGTCTACCTTCCACATTTGGGAGACACTACAAGACAGAATTAATTATTAGAACGTATTATACGAATATAAATTATTCGGAAGGAGTTGGTAAGATAAGCCTTACTGGACACTGTCCATTAGCATCACATTGCAGATCTTGGGAACCAATATAGTCGCAATCGCAGGGCTTGCAACCATCTCGGCTGAATCCGTACTGGTAAGGAACGCATGCATCGCAATGTAGACCGGTAATGCCAGGTCTACATTCACACTGACCAGTGACAGGATTGCAAGTACGATTGTAAGATCCTTCCAGGTCACAGTTACAAGGCGCGCATCCCTAAAATGTACATAAACATATTATATGCGTGCTTAAAAACCATTATTGTGCAAAAGTATTTAAAATACCTCTCCACTCAATATATGATAATATCCTTCCTCGCATTTGTCACAATTGCGACCGACTACGTGGGGCTTACACGAACAGTGTCCCGTTAATTGTTCGCAAGGCGCCACTCTGCCATCCTCGAGTTCGACCGTGCCCGCGTGGAAACACTGGCACAGTTTGCAGCCGTCTTCTTTAAGATCGGACAAAGCATCTCCATAATAGCCTATTGCGTTCCCAAAACATGAGTCGTTTTAATATCCCAGAATAATGTAAGTCGATGAAAACTATGTAATTCTTATTATTCCTGTACCTGGGAGGCATTCTTCGCAGTGGAAACCAGCAGTATTGTTCACGCACTTCAAACATTCACCAGTCTCGTGATTACAATTCCGGACTGCGTTCAAATCAATATTGTTGTTACAATCACAAGGTCTGCAAGCTATACCTCTTTCAGGATTTCCGAAATATCCATCTGAACATGTCTCGCACCTGGCCCCTGAGAAACCATATACAGCATAAATAATCAATTGGAAAATAACATTTATATCAATTGAAATTGATTTTTACCTGTTCTACCCGATGGACACTCAGAGCATATCGGATCTGGATTATTACCAAGTAATATGCAAGGTCCATTATCAGGGCAGGGACACGGCTTACAATCGTCTGGCGTACCCTTCAATGGATGACCATAATACCCACGTCTACACAATTCACAATTGCTACCAGCCGTGTTGTGTTCGCAAATACATTGTCCTACAAAATAAACCGACTACAATGTGTTAAACGTTATCGCTATAATAAATACACTCTATGCATGGGTTTACCTGTCTCGGCTTCGCAAATATCAGCGTGACCGTTACAGTTACACGGAACGCAATAGGAGAATGGCCCGCCGTTCGGCGGATCGTGATGGAATCCAGGAGCACACGATTCACAAAATTGGCCAACGTACCCATGAGGACACTGGCAATGCTCCACCCAATCGGCAATCTCACCCGCGGCCCCACGGTGAGCCGTTTCCAATCTAACGTCGTCTAAGAATCCCCGACCTGTTGAAACGAGACGAAACATATGAAAAACCTACTTAAGATAAATGCGATAATTAATATTCGAACTAAGTAGATACCTTGATGCGTATAGGTACCACGAATTTTAATAGCTGTTAAGTTCGACAAGATAGACATGAAAGCTCTGGAGGAGAGTCGTGGCTCCCAGCCGTAGCTAGGATGTTCATGAAGCTTGAAACGATATTTGTGCGGCTGAAATTTGAATGACAGTTTATTAATAACTGAGATATAAATGATTATTATTAATCATGTGAATTCTTACCGTCCCCGAAGGTAAATGATTATTCTGCCCAAAAATCGGTTGCGTAATTTGCTCGCCATTTCCACCCTCGAGTATTATATCACGTACAGTGGGCGCAGGACCAGCTTCCCCGATTCTAAGTGTAAATGACAGGTCCTGATTATAAGACGACCGTTGATCGCCAAGGAACCGCTCTGCAATTATATGTAATATTGTTCGTCTCGTAATGTTCAATAAAGGTACGCAGACTTCATCGTGCATTCGTATTACCGGGTGCAACGAAATAGACATTGTCGCGATCCAACGCCGTGACGGATATACTTTGGGTAAGAGGGTCGTACTGAAGCGGAATCGGGTTGCCGGCAACGGTAGCTGACCATCGTTCGGCTGCTCTTACGAACATGCTCTCGATCACAACTTTTGAGTAGCCAGTCGCTGGTCTGCAGACTGAGGAGTGTCCGTAGCAGAAGCACGGTGTGCAGCCGAATTTATTATTCAGTGCGAGATTGAAAAATCCTGGTTTACATCTATTTATCAAATGAACAACGTATTAATAAATGTGTGTATATAGCGATAAATAATTTTTGATGCATTACGATGCGATATTACATATTGAGTTCAAAACGTGAGATACTAACACGCGACACCGTTTTCCTTCCACATTTTCTTTACAAGTACAAACACCGCTGACGGCATCACAATTTGGTTTATTAGCCAGAGATCCAGCTACGTTGCATTCGCAGGAAGTGCAGCCGTACGAACCGAAGTTGAAATAATTAGCCGCGCAAAGGTCGCACTTATCGCCCGTCACACCGGGTTTGCATTGACATTTTCCTTCGCTGTTACATTGCAAGCTCCTGGAACCTGCAATATATTTAATTTTTAACAGAATTGAAATACTTCAGAGAGTGGAAAAAAATTTTTTTTATAGTGCATCTCTACCGATTTCATTGCAGTTACAGGCGATGCAGTACTTGTCCTCCGGACGCTGGTAGAAATTCTCTCGACAGCGTTCGCAATTCGCGCCATCGCGATTATCTTGACAATCCAGACAGTGGCCTCCGTGGCCGGTGGCTTTATATAGTTCCTTATCGAAATAGCATCTCTCCGAATATCCATTGCAATTACAAGCTACAAGCAGGAGATTGACAAAGGCAATATTTCTAACTGACTGGACATCATTGCATACAGTAAAAATTAAAATAAATATTTTTCTTGGAGACAAGTAATAGCATGTCGTCTAGATATTTACTGGATCCTGAATACCAAGGAAGTATTCCGTCCCACCGCGATGAAGTAGTACAAATTATCGCGTTTGACAACATTAAATAAACAATTGATCTCATTTGAAACGAACACTTCATTATATATTTCATACTTTTTATCACTTTTCACAAAAATTCAATATTCATTCGATAAGTAAAGCTTCTCTCATCTCACTCAATCATCTTTTCATCTAAATAAATTTAAAATACGTTCAATTTAGTGTAACTATTAGCGTAGTTATTAGAATTCCGCAGATTAAAATAAGTACTTAAAGACCGATAATCACGGATCTTATCAACAATAATTAGATTGCTCCTTTACTTCGATAAAAATCAATTAATGAAACCGATGGACGATTAATATTCGCGATACAACGATAACGTTCCATTAATAGTAAATGTACGCTCGCACTAAATGAAATCAAGATTATCCTACTTAAAATAAAAAAAGAAATCGTGGAGATATGCGAGCTAATCAACGCGATATAATAAATGTTCCCCTGTGTATTGCAGTATCTTGAGCACTGAGTTCACGGTCTGCAGAAAAGCTGTATTGTATGCCCCTACACCGCGAACAGATCCCCACTTTAGGACGAGCAATGAACGTAAAAGGTAAAGCTGGTTAGGTAATGCCAACGTTATCGTGAACGGCAGACTCTCTTCGGTTGCTCAGAAAGGTGATACCCGGCAATGCGAAGAAGAAATGTTTTATTCTTATACGAAACACTTTCCACATTCACGAGTAGTAATAAATAACACCTTACAGGGAAGAGAGTCTTTGATAAACCATTAGATACGTAATCTGTACGGTAAGAATGAGGAGTGTTCTATCATTTGTATGAGTCATAGCAATGAAAATCTTATTAATCAATCCGTTATCCGCGTTTTTTATTTTCCAAAAGTACCTAATACCTCATTTCGGAGGCCGGTATATTATGATTATGAATTATATAGATTCTCAGCTGAATAGAAATATGATTTATGATAATGGCAAACCGCACGATCTGGTCACCGGATATAAAACGTGAAAAACGGTCGTTTGAAGAGCAGGTTTGCCAAGGCCCACCTACACGGTAACCAGGATACCGACCCTTCAAAGCATTCTCTCCTTGCCTATACATAGTCTACACTCACAATAAACGCGTAGGAATAGTAGGCGAGCGCGTGGATAATGCGGCCAACGTATCACATTCACTCGCGCTGCTCTATTGCCATTTTTAATTATGTTATAAAACAAATAATTATAAAAAATGTATATGACTTACGTTTACATTCGTGCGCATCAGTAGTGGTAGCACGTCCCCAAGGTGCATCGTTATAAAAAGGTAGACATTCGTTGCAGTCTGGACCTGCCGTGTTATGCTCGCATCTGTACAGAATTTCAAAGAATCGCCTTGTTACACGTGACTATTTATTAAGAAAATAATAGACTTGGTCCTGTCTCAGCTTATACATTATAAAATACGGTGTGTTGTCCTGAAGCGAAGCGTAAGTAGAAGTATTTAATCATATTTAACCCGTTGTCGTGCATTAAAGGGTAAGTATACCTATAAATTACCTTACCTACATACTCTGCGAGTTTTTCCATCTACGCTGGTACTGTTTACACATTCTCCAGCGTGCCCGTTGCAGGCACAACGTGCGCCGACCGCGACGTCAGCGATCGCATAGTAGTAGGATTTTAATACATGATCATCGCCGAACACTTCGTCGCCGAACGTGTTCAAACGATCTAGGGTGATCCTCAAGTCAATCGCTTGTACCCATTCCTTGAAACCAGAACATCGTTATGATTTTCATGCCCACTTTGCCTATTTCTTTATTTACTCATTCGTTTCATGTATGATTCTGTATAGGATCTTAAACTTTTCGTTTAGAATGATGTATTGATAAAATGAGTGTACCTGCAGGGCTGGATTCGATTCGAATTTGTAGGCCGACGGACGGCCTTCTAGCGTGGAAAACGCGACCGTACCCTTTGTCAACGGTGATATATCGGAAAAATCGGAAGTACATAATACTCTGGTATCGTCGCCTTGTACCGTTTCCTTGATATCTGGCAAGTCATACGTATCTCTACAGGTCGCCGAATAGAATTGATAAGGTTCCCATGATGATTTCTCGTTCTTTCGTTTATAAATAGCCCAACTTTCTGGCCGTGGCGACTCGAACAGCACTCTAACGTAAGTTATATCGAACGTTTTTCCTGCAATGTAACATGCGAAAGAACGATAATGTAGATATGTCTGCATTTTGTATCATAAATTTTGAACATCATGCAAATAGTCTTTTTTTCATAAAGATCGGGCGACTCTTTGTATCGTCTATATTTATTTAAAAAAAGACTTAATTTAATTAAGCTCGAATAATTTACTTATTTTTCGGCCTTCGAGAAATAATAGGATTCTACGCCCTTGCGATACTTCACTGTAAAGTCAGCGGGGTGCAAGTGGCTGATTCTTTCGTAAATGAACATGTGGCGCACAGGCCGAGATTCTATGTTCCTCACATTTTTAACAAGCCGCCGCTGCCATCCGGATTCCCGGCACATGTTTAAACTCGAAACTAGTTTACACGCGCACAATGCGATTGTGCATTAGCTGATAACACATGTACATACATTCGCGGTATGGATTATTTGTAATATGCAAAGCTGGTTAACGCTGAGTGCGCGAAAGTTAACGGTATACGCTGTTAACACGTTCTGAAACCGCAATGTTTCTAGGATAATAGAGATAAGAAGTGATTGAATATTGCTGACGTAAACTATCAGACTGTAAATATGCACATTCCTATTCTCTATGTTGTTTAACTAATAAAGACATGATTCTCTATATTTTACTGTAAGTAAATATCAGAATCACCATAATACATGATTGTACAATAAGCTATGTCGGTTCAAAAATTTATTGGATGAAATTCTATTCTTGAAATGGGGAACGCCACTAATTCGACGAATTCATAAAATAAAATATTAAGTCAGAAACTGAAAGCTCGCTCGTCTTTTCACTACTCGGTATGCCGCATCGAGAATTATCTCATCGCGCACGCATCCTGATAGATAAGAACAGTAAAATGAAGAAAAAAGATCACAGAAGGTGGGAGAAAGAGGGTGACGAGCATTGAGGACGCGTTAAGAGTTCATCGCGAATAACGATGAATGAACTCGCTTTCTATATCTATGCTGTAAGATTTAGTAATTTTATCTACTCTATTAATAATTTCGCGATTTAGAGCGATCAACACCATATGCAATACTGTGGCAATGTGAATTATCCCTTCCGCTGTTTGACAAATGTAACAGCGGAAAATTCAGTTTTTCTTAATACTTAATTATTTCTAAAAAAAGAGTGGTTCTCTCGGGTGTGGGAAGTAGTATGTTTAACTTGATCGTACCTAAGGATAATGTGAGATTAACTTGATTAGTTTCGATCCCCTCGAACATCGTTTCCGATTGCCACCAAGTTGCGTTATCGTTATTATCGTAATCGGTAAGGAACGAGGCCGGATGGTCCCCGTATCGACATATCTCACAGGACTTCTTCTGGACACCAGTCTGTTTACAAAATTCTGTCGGCCGATCCTGACCGCACGTGTTCGTAGCTTCCATGTGCACATGAAACGCTGCGTTCTCGAAAGGGGGTATGCACCTCTGCAATACACGCATTCCAAAATAGTACTCGATACAAGCACAAAGTCCAACAGCTTAGGAATATTTCAGGGAAAACGAAATTTTTTGTCAAAAGTTTGTTGTGTTAAGGAGTATTTCAGACAAAAGTTGTCAGCTATAAATGTTATCGAGTGTTCTGAGCTTATCCATTCGCTGTCCCAACGATTACATGGGCGATTAAGGATTTATAAGGATTCTATTTTAGTTGAAGCTTTTAAACAATTTGATTCCTCAGAAAAATGTAAAATAAATAGCTCGAGAAACGAGGAGAACGAAAGAATGAAAAATAAGATGATTCATTGACAAGTTTGAAACTTCTGTTTAAAGAAGTTTTCAAAATAATTTTACGTTTAGAGCATCCACTTAGGTTTATCTCTCCATACGTTGTTATCGTCGAAAGTTGATGTAACTTCGAATCTTTACAATGATAACCTAATGTAGTAATGCCCTAAGAAACCGAAATTCTTATGAGGAAGAATAAACAGGATTCTACCAGTGCTAGTATTTATACAAACCTAAAACCATGTAGAAATTAATTTTATACAATGAGAATGGCGCAAGGTAAATTATTTATTATCACGAATAATTCAATGGTGAATAAAAACTTGACGCTTTCGATAAAAACTTCGTTAATTGTAAATTCGTAAATGTATTTCCTCTGAAAGTGAAAAAGTAACGTTAAAAAAATAACACGTACCTGGGGCCTCCCATTGTCATCATAACACTTGTCCTCGTCCTGATTCTTTAAAAATCGAATGTAAAGTTCTTCCGTGGGGTCGGGTTCCGCAAATACTGAGACCAGACAAATTGCGATGAACACTAAAGTTTTCTTATGCCTCCCTCGCGTCATGTTTCAACTTTATTAGGAGAGTCTCCTTCGTCGCAACTTCTACCCACTCGCGATTTTTTCGGATGTTTCTTCGATTGTTAAAGTAACCACTGACTCTCGGGTCTCAGGTCCATCGGCAACCGGGAGATCCCCGACAATAATTTTTACTTTTCACTGCCAACACCGCATTCCGCGAACGGTCGTCGCCTTCTTATCTGCTTAACGTTTATTAATTATTATATTAACTTTCAGAACAGCTTTTATCGTGTCTCGGTATTCAATGATTTTCAAACTTCAACAGAATCCAAAGGAAAACCAAATATATAAATTAAACTTTAATAATAGATCTGTTAGAATGTGACGATATTTAATTTAAAACAAGATTCGCATAGCATTTGTTTGAAAATATAGAATTCAGACGCAGCGTTCAGATATTTTGGAAACAATTAGTTTTTAAAAATCCATTATTGACCGTCTACTTAAAATCTTGGGAGATAGTGCGGTTCCATCGATCGCACGTATCAGCGCACTAGTCGCAATTCGAATAAAAATTTAAATAAAACGTACTATTAAAATAGCGAGCTGACAACGCGTTATGTTATTACAAGTAAGAAGAGAAGAATACCGAATAGAAAGATGATCATTTACAAAAGAGACGGTCAGTTAGAAGGCTGAGACATCAGTTAGTAAATTGTATGAATGTGAGACACAAACCGATCGCGAATTATTCACTATTTTGTCAATCGAACGGAATGCGCACAAATGGTCGCGAATTTTTCAAACGGAGAAATAAGTCCTCATTCTAACCTCTTCGACCGACGGAAGAATGGAAAACCATGAAGAAAGCCTCTCTCCACGCGACGGCTCACCGAGAAACTGAACGAGAGGAGGAGAGGAATCGCAGTCGTGGTCATGAGAGGAGAGTGAAGCTGTGACTGTGGGAAGTTGAATGCGCCTTGGTAGTGGTGCTTAACACAAACACGCTGCTAGCCGCTGTAGAAAGTGCTGACCGAGAGGAAAGGATTACCGAAAGAAATAGTAAGTTTAGAAATTTAAATATGCAGTCACTTTTTACAAAATATTTTCCTGACAATCTATCTCTTTAAATTGAGATACAATCACAGTCTTTTTCAATAAGATTATCATAACGAATTGATGAATCCTAAAGATTCAATCCTGATAGAGAAGCATTTGTCGTTAATATATTTAATTAAGCTCTAGCTTTAACTGAACGTATAAGAATTTGGAAAACTTATTGTCAGTAAATCATTTTATATAAAACGATTTAATGAATCGATGATTCAATGATTCGTAAAAATGAAATTAGAAGTTATACTTTTTATGTACTTACATATGTTGCTGCTCGTGGGGAGTATAGAATTGGTATCTAACTAAAACGGAAGCAAGATTAGGAAACGCGGCTTCTTCCTATTACACTATCTGTACCGTCGCACAGCGCGTAAAATATTTGTTTTCTCACTTTTCTCACTTCAGAAATATATAGGTCGATACGTCTGCATTTCGAATGAAATTAATTGGGAACTACAGAATTATTTAAGAATTAGTCTTGTATATAGTTGTATAAGTACGTGTTACATGTTAGAATTTTTTTTCGATGCTTTATATTTGTTACATCTGATATAGCTTAAATTATATGTGATAATAATCAACACATATTTATTGAGTTTCAATGTTATCTATAGTGAATGGAATTATTATCACATTTATAAACGTTATTATAATACGTTATTATATGTGCACATGTTATTATAATCTTATTATTTAATGATGCACAAAATAGCAGTTTGAATTTTATAAAAATATACATAATATAAAGGATAATATACAATCTCACAAAAAATAAATCTTATCAATGATACTAAACATTGTTCTATCACGTGGGAAGTATTTCCTGGTTATGATAGGTACCGTGTCTCGCGAAATCATCTTTCCTGTATACTACCCCTGTCTATAAGCGTAGAAAGGTATACTTTCAAATCGCGAAGATTTTTAAACACATCGGTCTTAGGTACTCTCTTGTCGCTTACGTCGGGATCGTCGCGTTTAATTAGAATCGCGTTCCATTTCGCGTTCTTCGCGCCGACGTAATCTTTGCTGAACGTATCGCCGATGTGGAGCGCTTCCTGGGGAGTCACGTCGATGCAATGTCGTTCCCTTGTCAGTCTGAGCGCCTCGTCGAATATCGAGGTGTCCGGTTTCTCCGCGCCGAAATCGTAAGACGTTAAAACGAAGGAAAAGTAAGGTCGTATCCTCGTGTCCTCGAGCACCCCTTCCAACCGCTGGTCGAAATTCGATATCACCCCCAAGATTATGTTCTGTTTTTGAAGATACTCCAGTAACTCGATCGTGTCCGGATACTTATACCAGCACATGTTCGTGCCGTAGCAACTTATCAAACTGTTAGCAACCTATAGGTCATAACGATAAACGGGGGTCATTGATAGTAAGTACCGTTCCGAGTTTGGTTGAATGAACTAATTCAGAGTCCCTTCCTTTTTTCTTTAAAAATTTAATCATTCTTGGAAGATAAAAAATAATTTAGTATACGTGAGAGCTTATTAACGGAATAAAAAGTGCGCAACGAGAAATTTGCTATCTAATTGAAATGACTGTGGAACACGGCTAAATAAGATGTACGATATTCGATTTATTCATTTTAACATTGAACGAGAATCTCCATGTACATTTAACACTTATCACCTTGTCCAATGTGCTGTTCGCTACAGAATTGTGTTGATCCTTAAAAACGTTATAAACCATCTTTCTCCACCAATTCTCCCATCCGATGCCCGTATGCTTCCCGAACACTGGATGCTCCAGGCTGAGCTTGTGGAAACTGTTTTTAAAGCTGTGCGCCAATTTGCGCGGATCGACCGAAAGACCGTGTTCAGAGCCAACTTCAATGTATCGCTCCAACTTCGTCTTCAGCAACGTACCGGTGACATCGAACGTTATTAATTGCAGTCGGATGCACTTCATCATTATTAAGTCTTGTCTAAAAACAAACGCATCAAGTCTGTTTATTGCTAACGGCCGATCACTTTCGGTGCACTGTACATTGAGAACACGGAAAAGTATATACTCTCATTTCAGATCCGGAACAGTACTACCCGTACTACTGGTACTGTTATTTATCGATCGAGGTTTATGTATGTATTGCATCTATGTATTTTACATTGCAATTTGCAATGTACGTACGTATGTGTGAGAATCTTTCCCACACATTTCCAGCGCCACCATAAGACAATGAAACTCATTCAAATTTTGACATGTTAAAATGAATGACACCTCTTTAAAGAAAATTGTTTGTTACACTGTGATCTCGTTTATGTATACGTGCTTAGGTTAACATTTATATAATGTATTTGTACGATATAAACTTTAAAAGTCATTTCTCTATATAATTTTATGAGAAAACTGTGTCGTTGCAATTTTACGATGTCGCGAAATATAAAAGAATTTTCGTTCGAGAGACTTACTAACAAAATTCGTTGGTAGATTTGACCCAAGATGAAAATTTTTTGAGAAATAGTGAGGCTAATCTACAGAATGACAACTGAGCTTGGGCACCTCGTTCAACGACTGTAGAACGACTATTCTCATTGAGCCACAATCACAGAGCGTCACCGTGACGAAAACGCTTCAACAGTACAGAATAAAAGATAAATATAGAAGATAAATTGTGTTCGAAATGACTTGATCAAAGTCGTTAAATACAATCTTTTTTCTTCTTATTAAAAAGAATCCTTTAATCTGCAGACATATAAACCTACTATCACATCCTGGAGACGTTTGCTATATGTTAAATGAAAATAAGAATTCTATATGTACACCTTAAAAACAATGTATCACCTTTTATATTTTATAATTACAAACGTAAAACACTCACTGCATCACTAATAATGAAGCGAATTGATATTAAATTTTTATGGAGTATTATTAAAAGTATTCATAAGAAGCACACGAATAGTAGACTACAAGCGAGAATATAACGAAAATCTTTTGATCCACATAAATTAAGCGCTGATAAAGTCAAACATGAATCCGTAAAGTAAACAAGTATAATCTATGCAATGCAAAATGATGACTCGCACATTTTACCTAACACAATAATTCCAAGCAAAGTTATACGAATTTTGTATACAATATTTTAATCAATATTTTAACAATTGGAATAAGTACACAATATATGTATATACTTCTCACACGGTTTGTTCTCACCGCGTAATAGGTAAAAATGTTCATTCAATATGCAATATACATAATGCAGTTTTTCATAAAATGTGTGTATATGCATCAGGTCTTGAAAGTGTAACGTAAAAATCTTCCATGTACAATTATACTTATTCATACATGTACATATGTATATGTAGATGTGTAAATATACGTATACGTTATAAAAAGTTTCGATCACTTTAATCACTCGTAAAAATAATAATAGTAACGCGTTTTCTTTACTTCTTATTGGTATGTATAATGTAATGTAAGATATTTCATTGCATTTGCTTATAGTTATTTTATGTGAGAAAAAGTTTGGCCATTCCGCGATTTTTACACCAATATTATTGCGCTCATTTTGTACAAAATGGTATTTGCTTCCCTTCAATTCCACAAATAGAAGGACAGTTTGCGCAATTATATTTAAATAAGAGAAAGAGAAAAAGAAATGTATATTCTTAAAACTTAATTCGGTAGAGCAGGGTTTCTCTCAAATCTTCCTGATACTTTGATCCGACGTCATTCCAATGATTACCCGATTGAATTTTACTTTAAGTTTTCAAATTCCAAATTACAGATTTGAATAATTTTTGTTCTTATGTTTTATTAAGTAAGACATGAAATACAAAGAATCTTTCTACAAAAAGCTATTAATATGCGATAATATGTGTACATAGTATGATAATATTTCTCGACGAAGCATTTTGCACTTTCGCACGATATTCCTCTTATTACATTTTCTTTTTTATCTCTTATTATAATTTCCAACACAGCGTTTTAATTGCACTTTTATCATTCTATTCGTCCTAATGTGTACGAGGCCATCAAAGACCCTTATAATTTTTCAGTCAGACATTATTTTAACGCTGTAATCTTACGTCTAATATAAAAAATTTCCTATAAGATCAGATAGTACAGATACGGCGTAATCTCAAGATCACGAATAGTCAGTAAAGGCGTTTAAGTGCAAAATGCTTCGTTATCTTAAACGATTTTCCTAATATGTTTACAAGTATTTTAATTTACGCTGATTCGATCCATTTTTGAGAATCCCCGCAATAGCGAATTCTCGATTTTACAGCCGCTCGATCAGCCTGCTTTCAATAGACGATTTAAATACAGTCGTACTGACTAATCATCACAGCAGAATAGCAAAGACATAATTAATAGTAATAATAATAATAATAATAATAATAATAATAAGAATAATAGATTTTTCTCCTGTAAATCTGTATAAATGAAAAACAAAACGAGTTACCTTTCAAAGATACATCCTCTTTTAAGTATGTCCTACGTACATACATATATAACATACGTTTTACGTTACTTGTCTATCAAAATTTGGTATCTCACAGACTTTCCTACGCGAACGTATATATATTATATATATATAATAGATGTACATATTTTCGTTTCTTCTTTCTCTATATATGTAATATATCATACAAATTCATTGATTCACGATTGGTGTTGATTTGTCGAATTTTTTACTCCGTTCCATTGCAACGAAGAAATGAAATAAAACAAACAAAGAATGTACATAGAGAACCTACATATATGTATGTATATTCAATGTACAAATTTCTCTACAAAAATCTGAATTCGAATAAAACAGGAACAGAAAATGTTCAATTGAATTACATTGCAAAAAGGATTAACTCGTTATCGTTTCGCAACCACCGTGACCGATCAATTGATTAAAAGTAAAATCGTTCTTACTATCAGTTATTATAAAACGTTACATAGCGAAAGAGTGGCATCGTTTCGTTTTTTTTTTTTTTACTTCCCCGGATCATCGTGGATATCGATCGTCCCATTCATTGAAACTGTTCTTCCAAACAGAAACAAAACAGGTAGGGATGATCGATTTGAAAATTTCCACGACTGTTGTACAGTGATTGGAATCAGGCGCGTTAAAATCTAAAAGTAACATATATATATATATATATATACAAATATTCCGTACGATACATTATAATCAATGTGATAACGAGATATATTTGTTGCGGCAGTCGTCGTTTCGTCTTATTATTATTATCATCATTAGAATTTCATTAATAATATATATATATATATATGTACGAATGGTACAATATTATTATATTATCCTTGCCTAGCTCTAATAGTTGTATGTAAATAAACATTATCTGCTAAATATGTCGATCAGTCTCACAATCGTTATATCTTTAGTAAATTGATGTAAAAGTTTCTATTCCCTTCTTTTTTTGTTCTTCGCTGCGGTACGATTACGATGGGAGAATCGTTACTATCAACATTAGCGTTACTATCACCACATATCTAAAACGTTGTTGCGAGAATGAATCTTCATGTAAAACATACGTAATATATTTACATGTCTTATCCAGTCTACATGATACCTCAAAAAATTGTCATCTCTTTTCTAATCTGTCTGTATGTCTCTTTCTCTCTCAATCTTTCTGGAGCATCAAAATGATTTAACGTACAATACATAAATTATCCGCGGTTCGAACTTATTTAATTAGAAAGAAAACAGAATTGAGGAACAAAACGTAGACAGAGACAAACACCGGCGTGCAACGCATAAAAGTTAATATACGAACGCAGGAGAATACTCAGAATCTTCAAACTGAGAATTCGCGCCGTGAGTTCTTTGAACATTTGTACGTAAATAAATGCAGTTATATAAATGATCGCGTTCGCGATCCCTGTAGAGCACTTAAGATCACTCGATCCAAATAATTGCCGTGAAAGTAGAGAAAAAAAGTACACCTGAAACAACCCTTTTTTCTTGTCAAACAGATTTTTTCGCATCGAGCCACTACATGGTCTCCCTCTCGTTTTTAAAGTTCAATTACAAAAAAAGTCGACGTAGAAAAGAAGCTTGCACATAACGTTCCATTAAGGAAGAATCGTTCGTATTATTATTATTCGTCGCAAAATATGTTCATATCGGAATCTGCCAGGTCACTGTAGTAAAATACTTGCACCATATCTTCTTCTTTTGCTTTTTTATTTCACATGTCTCTCACTCATGCATCTCGCTCTCTCAATTAAAATCTTGTTCTTCAAAGGACATTTTTAAATACATGATAACAGTGGAAAGGAGAAGTGTAAGTCAACGATCAGCGATGTTTGCCAAGATCACGCAATTCTTTTACCAAGATCACATCTTTTACCAAATGTATTCTAAACTACGATATTCGTCGTCTGTTCTTTCCTCTTCTTTTGCTTTTGCACGAGTACCTTACAACGCTGACGGGATGTATGATGTATCCGAACGATGCGTTATACACATTTTGAATTTTGTACAATTGAAATATATGTACACATTGATAAAATATTTGTATAAAAATCGGCAACGCGCGTCAATCTTCTTCTACAATTTGATTTTATATTCCATCTTATTTTATTCGATGCGAAGGAAAAACTGAGGGATCCACATCAAAGAGATCTCGTGTGATGTCTTCACTTTCTTAAAATAACTTTAATGGTTTGTAAGATTTATTGTATCGATAGAAGGAGCAGTCCAGAGAAAACAGACCGTCTGTTTAAGTCACCCTTCAGAATAACTGTGTAATATGCCGAGATATCTTCAAAGTTAATGCTACAGCATTGACACTAACTCTATTTTTAAATCTACATTTAACTAACATGTATGTGTTTTTAAATCCTATAACAGAAAACGTTCGGGGAAACAAATGAAGCTTTAAGTACATTATTCTCATTCTCTGGACTTATCCTCGACGTGTTTCAATAAATCTCACAAACTGTATCAGATAAATATGTATTGTATTTCCTCGAGATTCACACTAGATCAAAAAGTATTAAATGTATATCAATTATCTATTATATTTATCTTTGTACAAAGAAGGAAACATCAAATTCAAGTTACACGATAAAATTTCAATTCTATGTGTCCATTTTCATTTTTTTCAAAGGACGTTCAGACTGTAAACGACATACTTTCCATAATTTTAACATTATATCTTCGTACCTATGTAAAATAATTTGATGTTCTTCTGCAGCTGCACACAATATTAATCTAACGTTTTCCTTAATAGCTGCACGTACAATATATTATATATTTATATATATATTTTATCATTTCATTAATAATGTTTCAATCAGCCACTTGTTCGTCTAAAAACCACACGCAATTATTTGTATTCTTTACGTATCACGTAATCATGTTATTTTGAATATGAGACCACTTTTGTATTTTCCTTATATAAGCTTATGTCAGCGCGTTCTTAGGTGCCTAATTAACTTGCTGGCACCATATATAATTTTCTTTTCTCACAAGGTGGTTGAACAACTCAATTATAGATTAATATAGAATATATATCGTATATGTATAAGCTAATTGAAAATAAATAATACATTGAATATTGCCAGCAGATCGACCTGGAATCAAAAGTTCCTCTTTGCGTCCGTCTTTTCTGGCAGTGCTACAGAAAGTTTACATCGTAGAAAGCAAAGAGTAATTTGTATAAAAATATATATAAATTTTATGTAGAAAAGGAATAGCATATATTGCAAGTAAATAAACTTACAAAATAAATAAGTTAAACAATTTATCGTTTCGAGGAAGGATCATAGAAAGTTTATAAAGTTCGTTTAAAAAATTATATTAGCTATGCATCAAAGAATATGTTATAGACAATCTTATATGTAATTTGAGCCTTTAAAGTTATAAAATTCACTTCCATATTTTTTTCATAAACGTATCGACCTTACACGATAGTGTTAAATATATTATGTATGGCTTATTGATCTATGATCCAACCTTTATTCGTGACATATATTAATTATTATATATAAATCATAACGTGTGAGTTACAACAAAAAAAAAATATATATATAGTTATCAATATTCACAGTAAAGAGATCATAAAGTCTCCTAGTCCAAAGAAATGTACAATTTTAATTTGTAAAAGGACAAGGCGTCCAAGCATTGTCCTTACACAAATCGTAAGTTTCGATGTCTGATTCTATATGAAAAACTGTTATAGTTTCCTTGTTACATAACGATTGTCAATGAGCTTAAGCTAGATGGGCAGCAAAAATGGGGCTTATTGAAATTATAATAAACCAAACGCCTGTGTGAGAGAAATACTATAAAAATTGCTACTATCCCAGAAGTATATTAATATTAAAATGTAATTTCACATACGTATAAAGAAGTTTGTATCATATATGACGCTTTATAGGATCAATTACCAAGTATTGCACTAGCTTAGTCTTGATCACATAGTCAAACGACGTGCTCGAATAAAAAATTTATATTATTTACCGAATCATTTGTCCCTGGTATAAAATAAATGCATATCTTTCACACATCTTTGGTTTCATTCGTAAGATTATGTGAGCTATAAATGCATTACTGTTAATCTCTCTATGATCGTTTATAGGTACATGTTATTTTAGAGGCATACCACGTGAAATGGTTTGATTTTAAGAAAAATGTGGTCACTCCTGGGTTAGAATTTGGATAGCTTTTGTGCGTATAAGATTATGTATCGAAAAAGAAAACAGGACATTGTTAATATGTAAGAAGGAGTTAAAAACGATAATCCAATGATCACAGTAATCTGTTTCGAACAGGTACCTCTGTGTGCTTTTGTTCGGTCGTGTGCCCATCTCTGAAAACTAGGAACCAACAGTTTTCACTTATTTAGCATTACACTTATTTCGTATAATCGCCGCTACTCTGGTGATAATATTAAAATGTAATTTCACATACGTATAAAGAAGTTTGTATCATATATGACGCTTTATAGGATCAATTACCAAGTATTGCACTAGCTTAGTCTTGATCACATAGTCAAACGACGTGCTCGAATAAAAAATTTATATTATTTACCGAATCATTTGTCCCTGGTATAAAATAAATGCATATCTTTCACACATCTTTGGTTTCATTCGTAAGATTATGTGAGCTATAAATGCATTACTGTTAATCTCTCTATGATCGTTTATAGGTACATGTTATTTTAGAGGCATACCACGTGAAATGGTTTGATTTTAAGAAAAATGTGGTCACTCCTGGGTTAGAATTTGGATAGCTTTTGTGCGTATAAGATTATGTATCGAAAAAGAAAACAGGACATTGTTAATATGTAAGAAGGAGTTAAAAACGATAATCCAATGATCACAGTAATCTGTTTCGAACAGGTACCTCTGTGTGCTTTTGTTCGGTCGTGTGCCCATCTCTGAAAACTAGGAACCAACAGTTTTCACTTATTTAGCATTACACTTATTTCGTATAATCGCCGCTACTCTGGTGTTAATCAATTGTTTCTTTTTATACATTGATGCAGTCACCCTGAAATATTATAACAAAGTTTCTCTGGTCCAGTTTGCCAATCTGATTGCCGTGTTCTTATTCATTTTTTTTTCTTCCTCTAATAATACTGCCTAAATATATCATCATAGTGATATGATGCTATGTAACAGACTTCGTTTATTTTAATAATAAAGTTACCCTCCGTATTATTGCTATTTGCGGGCCAGGATTTACAGTACCTGAATACATTTTTCTCTTAAGTTGAATTACTTAATTTTAACGTCATGGACCTTTGCATGAATCATTTCAAAATGCACCTGGTACAATGTAGCTATCATGACCCTAAGTGAATTCTCCGCTCTCTCTTATTTTCGTTTTTAATTTTTGGACCCAAACGTTTGAAGTATTATGATTGGCATCTTGGAACTTCTATACAAATATTCACATAGATAATTGCGATGATAGATAACCCAGAGAACGAAAAGCCGTGGATAAGAAAACGTTCGTACCATTAGAGTACATTAACTAATGCTTAATTATAAACTGCCATTTCATGAATAACAATCTTCTAATTCGTTACATTACAATGTTCATCACAGCATTTTGATGCACGTAGCTAATTATTACGCATAGAAAATAATTGATAACATCCCGCGAGTCGATGTCACTCGTCGAGAGATAGCAATTACTAATTTATGGCAGTTTATGAGCATTTTACATGTATCCTACAAACGGCGTTCAGTAGAAAAATCGTGCTCTTTTTCAGCTGATCATTTTTAAAAATCATCCGATAGACGACGAGCGAACTCTTACGTCCAGAAAGACAATATTACATACATAATAATATATATTTATATATACATATTTATATATATATATTTTTTGTCAACAATCAACGACCAAGGACGTAGATCCTGCAACCATTCCTAAGAGCACTATCTGTCTACTGCACATCAATAACATTTACCCTAATTACAAGTAATTAGTTTCTTCTCGCCATTTATAACATTATAAACTCTTGTCCCTTAGTGCTGGATATGATAAAACTTAAACACCCTTATCCAAGACCTTTGTTAACTGGTACGGTGATGATAGAAATGCGCAACACACGAATTTGCATCGTAGCATACATCTAACTAGATAAGAAAAAATATAAATTAAAATTCTACGAGAGACTGACATTAATTAGAGACTGACTGCCTGGCGGAGGCTGCGTGCATGGCAAAATCGACGAGTGGATTATTTGGGACGGTAACGATGGAGTGTGAATTATTACTGCTTAAAGCGACATTGGCAGACGAAACTAAGGATAATGGCTTACAAGATAACTGATCGATCTGTTTGATAGGTACCAACTTGATTGGCACGTCTGTTTTTAACCTGACAGCTTCCGATACTGGTATAGCTTTTAGTTGAACACTCTTCAATGGTTGTATTTTAACTGCCGGCGGCTTTACGGTAGCACTTGTGTTTTGAATAATTTTGGTAATCTTACTCTCGCCAACTCCTTGGTTGGAACATTCGTCATAGCCGGAATCGGACGACGAGTCACTGAACATTTTGCTTGTTTGCTTCGAGACCGTCGCCTCGGTACCAGACTCGACACTATGGGCAGGACTAGCGGACGCCGAACTGTGGACAGGACTAGCCGACGCAGAACTATGCGCAGGACTGCAGCTCATTGCACTAGTTTGTTGCCGTCGTTGTTGTCTAGCTATGCAACCGATGCAGGGTTTTATAAGCGAGGGATCTACTATCACTTCTCCGTATGGACCCTTGAATATTGTTCCACAACAAATGATTTCCCTGAGACATGACATATAAACGTTTTAATAAAAGTAAATTGTTAATCTTAAGTCAAGAATAAAATTAAGACTAACCTTTTAAAGTACGTTAAATCGATAAAACCATTAACAGTTAAGTCATCCTTTACTTCTGGATTATCCTGTATGTTTAATTGTTTTTCAGTTACTGGAATATCATCACTACCTATAGGACTACCAGCACGACTTGAACCCTTGCTACCATTCCCGTTCAAATAATCTTCTAAATAAACAAGAAAATATAGATTACAAAATTATATTTCTGATTTCAATACTTATTATTTTAATGAATTGGACACCAACCTACTAAGTCATCGTTAATTGCTGGGCTTTCTTCTCGATCTCTATCTGCTTTTAGATACAGGTGCTTCTTCTTCATAATCTTTTCAAACTTCTCCGGTAAATCTTTTATCTTTTTTTTATTTTTCGATTTAAATTTAGTCAGCGATTTAATTCCAGGTCCTGCACGTGCATCTACTACCTGTAGTACAAATAAAATAAAATTGTTTATTAATAACTGTGTATTTAACTAATCATTGAAAATAAATCGAATCCATTAAGACTCACATGTCTCCAATTGCGATTACTTCCTGCCGGTAATTTTTTCCATCTTTTTACCAAAAGCACGCATGCATTACAAATTTCTCCAGTTCTTCTCTCTTCAAGCTGGAAGCATTCCATAAAATCATCCTCATATTTTTTGCTGTCTGTGAACCGGGAGCTGCAAAAAGAAAAGACAAGATAATACACTGTTATAACGTTTAATTAATGGGACGTACCGTTCGTGCATAAAGTACATCATTGACCTATGTATTATTTACCTGCTTGATTTGGCTTTACAAATGCAGCATCCGGTACTAGATCGATACACCTTTGGCTTATGAAAACTAAACATTTTGCACGTTATTTTCAGACTGCTTCTGTAAAAGTCGAAAAGTTAAATGACATTTTTAAATCGACGATAAAACAAGGCGATATTAAAAGATTTTAAGATCTTACATAAAGAAATCATATCATATGATAATAAATTCACAAAAAACCAATAAAAATTTATCCCAACCAAACACATTCCAATATACGCTTTGCAATTTATTAACTGTTTATTACTGTAAGCAAATACCTACAAAGAAGAATTGAATATAGGCAGAGGAATAAAAAATAATTGTAGGTAAATCAGTCATTCCGTACGCTTAAAATGCCGTCCTGAAAGTTATTATACCTTTGACACTGAGAACAGCATGTTTCGATGGCTCGTGACAGTAGCACGAAAATTAGCTCCGTTTTCTGTCCCGTACGGTATGTATAAAAATCATGTATAAAAAGTTCAACCGCGATAATTCGTCGTGACGAGAAAACCACTGATCGTCATCATCTTTATTATACTTGTTTACATCAATTCGTTGCCACTTCTTTCTGTAACTAACACCGCGATTTCGGCTTGACAGTGTATACGTGCAAGACGCTACGCGTTGTGACGCACGCACGCACGCACGCTACTAGGGGGCGTCCATAATCTCACGAATCCCCACTTTATATTACACACGATAAAACTGCAAAGAAAAACAATGTGCTAAAGGAGATCGACACTTTTACACAGAACAATTTCTTTTCTATACAGAATCTGTTCGCTTGTCATCGTATTATACACCGCGCTGTGTCATCTAAAAACCACTATCAGCTTACGAATCTAAAATCTAAACAATACTTTCCCAGAGATTTGTACTAATGTAGCTCTAATCAAGACGCTTATCTAGATAAAGCGTGCAATTCGTCACTAAATTCTTGTATTTATATTGTTGTTATCGATGTAATGTAAAAGAGTGCAATTATTTTCGATGGTCAAAGACTGTAATTTGCAGATATACGTTGTAAACATATGAATAGAAAGATCGTGTGAGCGAATGTACAATTTTATTATTAAACGGTCGAAAACGAATATCAATGTGAAAAGAAAGAGAAATAGAAGCTTGCGGTCCGCCAACAAAATACGGGTCTAAAAATAGGAAACGTGAAACCACAACAAAGTGCAACGTGCGAAAAATACATTGCCTACGTATGTACATACATATGTATACACGTGAGTCGCGGAATTACTTGAAACATCCTCTCTTGTTTCCTCCATGAGAGTTTCCAGATTTGAATACAGAAAATTCAATAGGACAAGTTAAATACAGTGAGAACCGCGAGAAACATTTCGAAGTATTGATAGGATCTGCATTTCCGAAATAATTATCGTCTTATCGTTTTGTATTTATCTCGTAACACCTTCGCTTAATTAAAATTCAGATCTGCGAAGTTGACGTGCCGTGCATCGCGGATAGCGTCCATTAAAATTTTGCCATCTACAGGGGTGTGTTTCGCTTGAGCAATTGCATTGGCTATTTGGAAATGCTTATTCGGTAACCGTCATAGTAAAATGCGACGCACGACACGGAGGCAAACCAGTTTTCCTTCAATGCGCCGAATTTGCTCTGCATGCTGCCCATTCGTCCTTGTCTTTCTCAAGGATGATTTTGTTCGGGAACGTAATCAAGCTTACTCAACGATACGAAATTAAAGTATGTACTTCCGACGATATACCCATACGTATTTTTACTTGAAGTTATATTCCAAAATTGTAGTCAAGTAAGATCGACATGAAGGTCACGAAATTTATACATGTAAACGATGTAAATGAGTGTCAATGGCTAAGTTTCAGCGCAACATTAAACCCCCGCAATGCATCATGGATCTACCGGTTTGAATGCTAACGTCTTTCTCGGTTTCAGTGCGCGACATATTTTTTTTTCAACTCATTCTGGGAGTGGCGCCATCGGTAGTTGAAACGTCAAAGTAAGAATGTTGCAACGTACTGTACGCAAAAAATGTAAATGTGCTTTCGCCTCGTTGCAGTCAATGATCATAGTGGGGGACGATATGTAAGGGACATCAGACAGCACAGGAAGGGGGGAAGGAAAAAGAGGAGGTAAGAGCGATGTTGCCACGTGGTTTGTTGATCGGTTGCCTCTTCATCCTGATACAACTCAGATCTCTGACCCTGTTGCACGCATATTAAATGCTACCCATAATTCGTGTATTCGTTTAGGAAACCAATGTCAAGACCAAAATACAAGAGCTAACGTCAGATAAAAGAAGAACTCTTAAGATACGAAGACGTCAGATTTAACTACAATTCTTATTTCACATGATACATGCTTGATTTTGTGACGTAAACTTTACATGTAACTGATAAACACGAGCACGTCAATCATATTTGAGTTTTCGAAGACAGATATGATTTAAAAATAACATAGGATGAATTAACAACAACATTTTGATCACCTGAACTTCGTTTGCCTAATTACAATCAATATGTTTCACTGTATACCATTTCGTGGGGAATAAAATTATTCCTGAGACAATTAAAGTTGTTCGTGACACATCAGAAAAGAGAGATTGAAGAAAAAGAAGAACCAAAAGGAGTGCAGAACATGCCATGGCCCTGACACGCTAACTCTTAGTAGTTTAACTTTCGTTCTCACTTTTACAGTTGCTCTACGGTTTTAAAAATAGAAGAAGCAGCATCCCCCAATGTAAATATGGATTATATACGCGTTCTGGTAGAAATGAACTCAAATGAATTATCGTTGCTCTTCATACAGCTACGACAAACACGAACGCGAGATTGTTACCAATAATACCTACAAGTACTTCGACTTCGATTTCGTTTGAACTGATGTTTAACGATGTCGCAAGTATCTGATCGAGATGACCTACATTGTGATAAAACAGGTTCCGGTATTTTGGTCAGAATAAAAATACCGAGACGCATATTTTTCTACCTTTGTGACATGTAAACTTTCGAGTACAAAAATTACTTATAAATGATTACTGACGCATGCATCTTTATATTTTGTTAATTGTATGTATTAATATGAGACAATTGAACCATATCCGTCAAACATAAAGTATATTGATGTAATAATTATTATAACTGAGAAATGAAAAATATAGAATATGATATTATAGTAAAGAAAGTAAAGGAAATCTATTCATGCCCTGAAAAGCTTGTAAACAAAAGAAGTACGCTATGTGTGGAGCAATATTCGAAAATCGAGAATGTACAAGTTTCGAGTCCTTTTTTCTTATTTCGGACGAAGATCAATTTTCAGGGCATACGTGGTACTAAACGTGACTCGTGGGCCTCCCTTTTCGAGCGCGTTGGGCCCCTACCGAAGATTACTCGTGACAGGTCGTGTGCCATTTTCACGAAGACAAAAAAAGAAATCTACTACAGGCAAACGTGGTGCTACGAAACGAAGGACGTGCGCAAGCAGGAGACCGACATGGCGCGTGCCACTGTACAGTCCGTCGCCATCGCCGACTCCTTCCCTTCCCCCGTTCCAACCAACCCCGAACTGTACCGAATAACGTACAATACATCCATCTTGAAATATCAGATAAACACGATATTACCTCCTGGACAACGTTTCAGAAATTATTTGACGATTTCCCTGAAACGACCCATGTCACAACGCCGACTGACATATACTTTGACCGAACAATGTAATCGGAAAAGTGAACGATACGATACCCGCCACAAGCGGGCACGCCATGACAGATGATACGGCACGCACAAACAAACAAGTCCACTTGCCAAGTGGAACAGCCGCGCAAGTAAAACGCGGGAATCGTCGTTCATGTAGGGAATGTACGAAGCCTGATGATCGGCTGATATCTATCACGATTTACGTACAGATTCTCTGTACGTTATTCGATGTCCTGTCAACGTAACGATGAGTGCCGACAACGAAAAATCTACGACATGTACCACGGTACCGAACGATCTGGTGAAAGTTTCCGGCTACACTGACATAAAACAACAAAATTTGGACGATTACAGTGGCGTGTACCGAGGACGGATCAAGGGGATGGCTGATGATAACGCCGGAATGAAAAATAAATGTCAATTGTGTTCGGTGATGATACAGCAGCCTGGCAGATCAGTATCCGGAGCCGAAGACGCAGACGTCTCGGAACATATTTACCCGTAACGCGCGGTTAATTCCCCGTGACAATCCACAAAGCTGCTGACAGCGCGTCGCGTTATCAATACATCATATTTTCGTGACACGTGTTCGCGAAATTCATATTAATATGTTTAGATTAGTGACAGCAGAGTACTTACCTTTTCAATACAGGTGACGGCCAGATTTGAGAGTTCCTTTGCGCAGGCTCACGGCGCTGGCTCTGTTACATACTCTAGTCAAATAAGCAACCGTCGCACATTGGACACGCAATTTTTATTTTCGCCTGTCGTCATCTTCTCCACACGCGTGGAACACCCGTTTTTTACGAGTAGATTTACCGCGGATTACGTTTGTCCTATTCTAATAATATACAGAACTTAGATTACGATTTTACATAAAACTGACTTCCGGTAAGGGATTTGATTTTTGTCGGACGTCAGTTCGTTGACGTACCACCAGGGTACCAAGGCAATAGAAATCTTGGTTTTTAAGATACAAACGAACTTTAATCAACCGTTTTGAACCAACTTTAATACGTAAATCTACGTACAAACCAAAGGATCATTAATATATGGGACGAAATAACTTTTGTCAGAGTAATACAAGCGAAATTGCGGTGACTTAGTAACAGAGAAAGTAGCGCCATCTTCATGCATTACACGTATAATAAAAAAGAAATTATAAGTACACATATATAGATATATATTTTTTAATCTATCAAAGATACGTTTTATCAATGCGAGAAACACAGAAACTGGACAGTTTTTTAATATGATAATGAAACAATTACGGGACGTAAATCCTTCATGGTTTTCCTATTCAAAACAAATCTGTTCTGTCCCCGGTCACGTCACCCGAACCTGAATTTGGAGACAAGACGAAAGCAGACGAAAGATGAAATGAATATAAGCAAAATATGTGTACGTTTGACGATCGGTCGTTGCCGTTGTTACTGTCGTCAGTCGTGTAAGCATACAGAACTGAGATTAGAACAGCTGATTCCTTTCATTTTGACATTACTCAAAATAAAAATGCGTTTCATACTGGCTGTTTTCTCTCATACTCAACGATACTCACAAGTATCAATAATATTAAATTATCTTTGTCAAAATTCGTGAAAATGTATAGTAAAATGGTCTTCCCCCCACTCGTTGGAGTTTGTTGTCAAGGAAACCGTCTCGCCAGTTGTATGATCTTACTATAGATCAGCGCGATTTTCGCACCTGAGTGATCGAATGTAATTTACATTACGGTGGACAATATACTTTCTCTGGTACTGATCGAAGATTATGTTTCAGTAATTACGTATTATTCATACTATGCCGATCGAATACGAAATAAAGAAATCATGTGACTGTTCGTACGAACGCGTCGAAGAAAGGGACGCAGGATGAGGAGAAGAGTCACCCCACTATTTGCCCGCGTGGTGGGAGTTAAAACCGCGTGAGGGGCCCCACCCGTGGATATCACCAAGCGTTATGATCGTCACTCGTCAATATACTCTATAAATTGTGTTATCAACGATCATTCTACGCAATTGTCACTGTGATACTGACTTCTGAGTGTGTACATTAGTTATTTACAAATTATGGCCAGTTCGATCAGTACAACTGGTAATGGTTATAATTTCAAAGTAGTGTTGCTCGGTGAAGGATGTGTCGGGAAAACATCGGTTGCATTGCGATACGTTGAAAACAGATTCAATGATAAACACCTAAGTACATTGCAGGTGAAACATGTTTCTACAATTGACATCCTTTTCCTGTATTTTGTTTGCATCCTAAATTTACTGCATTCTGTATTTATGTAAAACTCAATACTGTATCATTCTTTTATGTTTAATAAATTGTGGGAGATAAGAAAACTTGTGACTCACTTAAGAGTAAGAGAATTCAGATTGGTTAAAAAGTTGGTACCAGAGACTTTCATGTTGTCATTGTTAATCTTAAGTTGTTACTAATAATGACGTTGAACTGAGATTGAAAAGAAACTGTATTTAGATTAAATTAAAGAGATGGTGTATATGATAAAATTGTACATGTTCTTGTATGCTTTCAGGCTTCTTTTCTAAACAAAAAATTAACAGTAAATGGGAAGAAAGTGAACCTGGCAATATGGGATACAGCTGGTCAAGAGAAATTTCATGCATTGGGACCAATATATTACAGGATGTCGAACGGCGCCGTTATAGTTTACGATGTCACAGATTATGATACATTCTTAAGGGTAAAGATTTAAAGAAGATTACTTTTACACTATCCTGTATCCTATATTAACGTTTTATTCACAGGTAATAAATTGGGTTACAGAACTTAGGAAAATGTTAGGCAGTGAAATCTGTTTAGCAATAGCTGGGAATAAAATAGATCTCGACAAGGACAGACGTGTTTACATCGAGGAAGCTGAAGAGTAAGTTCTACTCCAA
Source organism: Ceratina calcarata (assembly GCF_001652005.2). Taxonomy (NCBI): domain Eukaryota; kingdom Metazoa; phylum Arthropoda; class Insecta; order Hymenoptera; family Apidae; genus Ceratina; species Ceratina calcarata. The sequence goes on along the minus strand of NW_017173655.1, from coordinate 223,252 downwards.
TTTTGTTGATTCTCCTTTTCGCAGGAATCTGGTTTAACACAATTTTTCATTGCCAGGTTCGCGAACAAAGCTGGCGCAATGCACTTTCACATTTCTGCCAAATTAGATGAGAACATCGAGGAAATGTTTCTTCAATTAACGTTGCGTATGATAGAACACGCAGACCTGATGGAACAAAAGTCCACATTAGCCAGAACGAAAAGTACTGTACGTCGCAATGTTGTTGTAGTTGAAGATGAGACTGAGGAAGCAGAACAAGTAAAGAGTTCCTGTTGCAGCGGTTCTTCTCATGCATCTTAATTCCAGACATCTGTTTCATGATCGATTCTAATTCTTGAATCAATCTTATATATAAATGTATATATATATGTATATGTATATAC
>NW_017173655.1:214683-222780 GCF_001652005.2 Ceratina calcarata | reverse complement strand
CAGTACGAAGGATGCCGCGTATCGATAATTTATAATTCATTATCATTCCTCGCTTTGGCTATACTAATCACCTATAACAGGATATAATAATTATGACTGTAAATAATTATGACTCTTATGACTTTCGTTATATCAATTCTTCTTAAGTTAATAAAATTACGCGAGCATGGTGTTTCTATACAAACCATCGTAATTTGCTCGTCTATTCTTGCTATACGTTATATTATTTTTTAAATAATTCTCTATTTTGCATGACATTTTCATGTATCTTTGGTATACTATTAATTTTCATCACACTTTATACCTCAATTATTCCGTAACTCCATTTATCCAGGACCTCATTATTCGTCTTTCCGACGTTCATTCAAAATCATATATCAATTTGCAAAATAAATCGTTATATCGATCTGTTGGAAAATGAGATTTTGTGCAAGCTGTATAACTAAGCGCTATTTGTAACATTAGGTATGCAGGTATTTCTCTATCTGTATACATATTTGAATATAAAAATATTTTAATCAACAAAGTACGAATGTTATAATTAAATATGAATATTATACACGAATTGTGTTACGTGCAGATTTGCTTCGGACCCCAAGTTTCAACATGACTTCGAAGATCTAAACGAGATTTGTTATATTCAAAATATCTAATATAAGAAGTCGTAGAACTTCGGACGCGTGTATGTCGTGACTTCCAATAAAAATCCTATAAAATTTTCTTCGAAGTTGTGTCATGTAAGTTTATACAATATCAAACTCGGCAGCGAAATTTATAGGATTTCCGTTCTTCTATAACATACATAAACTGTATCAACTTCGTTTCAAATTAGGCCTCTTTACCATTCGGTTCTACAAGTTCTCCTTTTATATAATAAATATTTTATCCTGATGGGTGAATAGAAAGTCTACGAATTGATTAATAGGACCTATCGCAGATAGCGACATGCCGCGTGACGGTGGTGCTCTAACGAGATTTGGACCAAACACAACGGCGAGATTACTCGACGTCATTTTGTTTAAATCACATCGATCCATCACCTGTTACAAGTATATAAATTATTCTATGAAATCACGAGGCTAAATAAGAACCAACATCATAATTATTAAAATAACGATAGCTTACCCTCGATAAAAATTGTACAATGTATTTCAAAAGCTGATAATTGTCCTCTGGAAGTTTCTCAAGCACTAATATTTTAACTCTTCTTGGACGCTCGTCTTTTGACAGAGCTGAAACAATAATAACGTTAACACGTATGTTACGTGATGTGCTGTTAACAAAAGTACGTACCTTGAAATTGTGTTATTTCGTCGTACAAATCGTACGTCATAAGAGGCTCGTCTAATTCGCGAAGAAATGTTTTAAGAAGAACGGCTGCTATGTGCGGATCTCCTTGGAAATTAACGGGTAATCCTTGATTACACCGATGCTGAAGTTCTTTAACTACTGCTACGTTCGCGGATCTTCTAAATATTCCTTCTGTCTCTAATGCTATAAAATTATAGTATCGTTATTAATAAATCATTTTTGAAAAATAAAATACTGATTTTTATAGATGCAAGTTTTACCATCCGGCGTATCAAGGAATTCGATACACTGTCTCACTATTGGTGGTATGGCATCGCCGTTGTTGTTCTCTTTAATAAACAACAGACTCGCTCCAAATTGAGTGGTTCCAACCGGTGTTGTTACCGTACTCTGAGGTGGACTCGTTGGTAAATTCTTTTTGTTCTTTAACATTAGCTGTTCATTGTGTCTACAGGAAGTAAGAACTTAATCAATATCAAATTAAATAACTCTGAAAGTTTCAAAATTGACAAAGGAAATACTTACTCTATTACTTGGGGAGGTATAATAAGTTGATCAAGATTAACGTATTGTGCCAGTTCTTCCAAATAATTGACATACATCATTTTCCGACCAAACTTCGCACTGGGATCATAGAACCAACAATATATTTGATTTAACAATTAGAAATATTTATTAACTTGTACACTAAATTTAGTTGGTAATTAGTTACAAAGTAAAAGATTTACTAATTACATGCACAATATTCATCGGACTAAAGTACAATATTCTATTCTATCACAGGTACGTATATGGATTATAAACATCCACAAATTCATTTATAGTAGAAACATAAACGTTATCTCGTTAATTGTAATTCGTTTGTCCATAACATGATCTGAGACGGTCGGATGTAGATTTGTGATCGAGTTATTACTAATTTTAGGAAAGAAATCTAGAGCGTCAGAAACAGTTATTAGAAAATTATACATTGTGTAGTATACATATTATTCTAGTATTCTCATATAAATTAATTATACTTTGTTACAATATGTTCAATCTATCGATAACAAGGAATGTAATTGAATCGTGTCAGTTCTATATAGGTCCGGGTTAGTTTCCTTCCATAATAGAGAATGCCAAGGCGATTAACCGCCTCTGTATTATCCCAGGAACCCATAATGGCAGGACTATTTAAGAAAATGTACAAATATATATGATAGTGGAGAGATTAGTATAAGTCTTTTATCCTTGAAATGACAAGACATTACACTAAGTATTACATTTTATAATACCCTGACAATAATTTTAATCTAATCGTTAAATTATTATGTGCAAACGAATAATAATTTTCGCGTTGAGATTTTTAATTAAACAACTATATAATGTGCTCTCTCATTTGTTGTTGGATCTTTTACTAATAATTCTTTATTGTATTAAAAATTATAAACTTTATTTAATTTTATTTAAAGAATGCATTAGAATTTCTTTTAGATGAGTTATTAAAAAGAAACAAAATAATTTCATTTAGTGAAATTAAGCCTGTAGCATTGTTAGATCTCGCGTATATACATATACATAGTCTCAGTACGAAGGATGCCGCGTATCGATAATTTATAATTCATTATCATTCCTCGCTTTGGCTATACTAATCACCTATAACAGGATATAATAATTATGACTGTAAATAATTATGACTCTTATGACTTTCGTTATATCAATTCTTCTTAAGTTAATAAAATTACGCGAGCATGGTGTTTCTATACAAACCATCGTAATTTGCTCGTCTATTCTTGCTATACGTTATATTATTTTTTAAATAATTCTCTATTTTGCATGACATTTTCATGTATCTTTGGTATACTATTAATTTTCATCACACTTTATACCTCAATTATTCCGTAACTCCATTTATCCAGGACCTCATTATTCGTCTTTCCGACGTTCATTCAAAATCATATATCAATTTGCAAAATAAATCGTTATATCGATCTGTTGGAAAATGAGATTTTGTGCAAGCTGTATAACTAAGCGCTATTTGTAACATTAGGTATGCAGGTATTTCTCTATCTGTATACATATTTGAATATAAAAATATTTTAATCAACAAAGTACGAATGTTATAATTAAATATGAATATTATACACGAATTGTGTTACGTGCAGATTTGCTTCGGACCCCAAGTTTCAACATGACTTCGAAGATCTAAACGAGATTTGTTATATTCAAAATATCTAATATAAGAAGTCGTAGAACTTCGGACGCGTGTATGTCGTGACTTCCAATAAAAATCCTATAAAATTTTCTTCGAAGTTGTGTCATGTAAGTTTATACAATATCAAACTCGGCAGCGAAATTTATAGGATTTCCGTTCTTCTATAACATACATAAACTGTATCAACTTCGTTTCAAATTAGGCCTCTTTACCATTCGGTTCTACAAGTTCTCCTTTTATATAATAAATATTTTATCCTGATGGGTGAATAGAAAGTCTACGAATTGATTAATAGGACCTATCGCAGATAGCGACATGCCGCGTGACGGTGGTGCTCTAACGAGATTTGGACCAAACACAACGGCGAGATTACTCGACGTCATTTTGTTTAAATCACATCGATCCATCACCTGTTACAAGTATATAAATTATTCTATGAAATCACGAGGCTAAATAAGAACCAACATCATAATTATTAAAATAACGATAGCTTACCCTCGATAAAAATTGTACAATGTATTTCAAAAGCTGATAATTGTCCTCTGGAAGTTTCTCAAGCACTAATATTTTAACTCTTCTTGGACGCTCGTCTTTTGACAGAGCTGAAACAATAATAACGTTAACACGTATGTTACGTGATGTGCTGTTAACAAAAGTACGTACCTTGAAATTGTGTTATTTCGTCGTACAAATCGTACGTCATAAGAGGCTCGTCTAATTCGCGAAGAAATGTTTTAAGAAGAACGGCTGCTATGTGCGGATCTCCTTGGAAATTAACGGGTAATCCTTGATTACACCGATGCTGAAGTTCTTTAACTACTGCTACGTTCGCGGATCTTCTAAATATTCCTTCTGTCTCTAATGCTATAAAATTATAGTATCGTTATTAATAAATCATTTTTGAAAAATAAAATACTGATTTTTATAGATGCAAGTTTTACCATCCGGCGTATCAAGGAATTCGATACACTGTCTCACTATTGGTGGTATGGCATCGCCGTTGTTGTTCTCTTTAATAAACAACAGACTCGCTCCAAATTGAGTGGTTCCAACCGGTGTTGTTACCGTACTCTGAGGTGGACTCGTTGGTAAATTCTTTTTGTTCTTTAACATTAGCTGTTCATTGTGTCTACAGGAAGTAAGAACTTAATCAATATCAAATTAAATAACTCTGAAAGTTTCAAAATTGACAAAGGAAATACTTACTCTATTACTTGGGGAGGTATAATAAGTTGATCAAGATTAACGTATTGTGCCAGTTCTTCCAAATAATTGACATACATCATTTTCCGACCAAACTTCGCACTGGGATCATAGAACCAACAATATATTTGATTTAACAATTAGAAATATTTATTAACTTGTACACTTACCAACGAGGATATACTCACCTAATGGCTGGCTTAAATATTTGCCATACGATTCTAATGAAATTGGTTGGATGCACTAAATACAAAGCTTTCAAATTTTTTTTATACTTTCTGTCAAAAGCTTTATATGCTTGCCATAACCAGGATAGTGGTGGTTTATTTTTTGACGTGAGACCATAGTGGAAGTAAACTAGGCTATAATCCTGTTCTACAAACGTGTCTAAAGTATGCGTGAGATACCTGTCAAACAAATAGATCATTATAATGAGGCTAGTTCTATGAAGTACACATATTCACGATACAAACCTGAGAAGTTTGGCATGGTTAAACGTTTCCTTCCCAATGGGAGGTAATTTACATGCAGATACTACTATTATTTTACGACCAGCACTATCATCACCGACCACTTCTACAATGCCATGTCTTGCAATGTCAAGATAATCTTCTTCGTCCGCGAGTTCACCATCCAACGCGGCGAGATCTTCTGCTACTCAGCATAAAAGATTATATTCACAGTAATGTTTGTCTGTTTTTTTTAAGTCGATTGCTTTTTCTTCTGGTTTCCTGCTTTCAACTCTTTTCATTTCATAAATACCCAAAATAATTTAATTGCAAATAAGGCAGCGACGAACAGAGAGTTGTTCGATCTTCGATTTGTGCATTTTTATACCATGCAATAAATAAACTATACAATGATCTACATAATTCACCTGCTAAGCCCCAAATGCCATGACATTTAGTGGCTACTAACAGAAGATAAAAGGTCACACACCGGATTCGATAACTGGAGCATCTACCAAAGCTTCTTCAAAGTTCTCTTCGATAGTCCCATCGCTCACCGGACTCTCCAGATAATCTGTTCCTGTACCAGCACCAGTGCTGATTAAATCCAATTTCTCTTCTAAAAATTGTACAGGTGCACAATAATTACATTTGATTATATCACAACATGACTGCGTGAGACTACGTATAAAAAATTGATATTAGAATTAAAATGTACTTTGCAATTATAACAGGATTACGTTCATACAGGGTGCAAATTATTTATAACTGGTATTTATAACAAGCGAAAAGGGATGAAAAAATAAGTCGAAAATATAGAATAACATTTTTTCATCTGAGACTTTTTTTCGAGATAATCTCGATTTCGAATTTGAAAGAATACTCGCCGAGGGTTCGTTATGCTATTTGAATACTTCGTCTGTCAGGATGTCGACGATTGGGATGTGTCTGTAATAATTACCTGCGGCTGATGAGTTTCCATCATATGCACCTAACGAAAGTATCGTGTCCTTACATTCCTGATTGCTGTATGTAGACATGATGGCAGACGGATAACTACTGATAGATACTGATAGTATTTGACAATAAAGGTAAGATAGTAATATGATAGATAAAATAAATATTTCCGTGATGTTGAAAGTGTTTATCAACGTGAACTACAATCAAGGCAATGACCTAGTGAGATCCGTTATAAGGAGACACATCAAATGACAATAATTCAAAGTTCGGTTTTCTCGAAAACGAAGCTTCACATAAAAAAATTTTATTCTACATTTTCTACTTATTTTTTCATGTAAAATCATCCCACTTTCGCTTGCACCACCAGTCACCCTGTATATTTAAAAATCTGGAGTATATCGACATAAATACCTTACCATTATTTGAAGTGGTCTGCAGCTCCGTATCATCGAACTCCAAGTTGGGCTCATAATCATGATTATCTGACAAACTTGGGTATGGGTCTTCGACGTCATTAGCTATTGCTATCATACAAACAGAAGTATGCGCATTATTGTTCGTACCAAATATGTTTCAATGAATCACGGAACGCTACATCGACCATCGCTATTCTTTATTTGATCAATGACTTTGCCTTCGTAAGTATCTATGAATCTCGACGGTGCTCAGTAACAATGAGATAATAAATAAATGTACGTTTGCGAATAAACATCGTTATGAGTCTGATGAAATCTCGCGGTTTCTCGTCATACGTAATTATCTTTCCCCCGATCGCATTTAACGGCGTATGATCTCCGACGAACGAAATAATTTGCTGCGTTTCATTGGTGTTTACAAACTGCTATACGTGGATCGTGGAACTTAAAAAGAACGGATTCTCTAGCGATACGTGTGTGCATTTGAAAAGTGACAAACATAATTATATGTATGTATATCGAGTTATGATCAAATCATTGAATTTTTTAATACGCACTATCGTGTGAATACGCGAATTATTCAGTCACTTATTGATGTGCTTTTCCACATAGGAGACCGAGATCCATCGTGAAATGTTTTCTCGCTAGAACGAACAGAAAAAACGTCCATGCCAGGTGAACCTTTTTACAAATCACGATTGTTCGGCGAATATGATATTGTACTTGATCTGACGGTTACTTGACACCTAAAGAGAACGTCAACAATCGCGACGGAGCGAGCTCACCTGTCAAAGTTCGTGTCGGGCTCAGCGTCGGTTGATAGTCTGCTTCCATTTTCTGGCAACTGCGCGATAAAACAATGCCGAGCGATCACATTTACTGGCTATGTGGGCCCTCGCGCTGCCTTGCTTTACAAACGGACAACGTTTTTCTTCTCGTACGACATTATCTCAACGCGGTGTACGGCAAACGGGCAAACCAGCGTATTCACGTCACGCTTTCATTTGTTGTGTCGCTAATTGCAATTCGTAGATCTGAAGTCACCCGTCGACTCCCTTTCCCTACCCCGCGACTAACCGATGTATGTATTGGCTGTTTTCACGGGAGGCAAAAGTGTGCTTTTACGGTATAAAGTTATAAACGTTGCGCGCTGAAAATATAAAAACCACGTGACGCGTTTCAGCGTTAAATTAAGATTAACCGAGGTATGTTTTAACGAAAATAAATAAGTATCTAAATATAGATTGTTCGAGCAGTAAACGATTAACTTAATATAATGTACGTAAATTTATTCCAATTAAAGCAAAGATATTGTCGTATAAGAAAGAACTGTAAAGTAGTAAGGAAGTCTAATTGCTTCGTCTCAAATTTGTTAATATAGTACAAGATTCTAGAAATTTTTTTGAAATAGATAATCTCATATCTATGCGCATGCATTATTGTTATAGTTTATTACGTGCAATAGAAAAGACTAAAAATTACAAAGGTTTCAGCAGTATGTAATTATTAAATGAAAAGTTATTACCAAATTTTAATATATATCGTAGTATAAAACAACCGACTG